>NW_026570421.1:0-154223 GCF_019649055.1 Paramacrobiotus metropolitanus | reverse complement strand
GGTGTCTCGAAGTCCATCGGCGGTTTCTTCCGAGGTCGACCTTCGACCCTCTTTTCAACTGTTACTTCAGGTTATTGGTTAAGTCCGCTTTGTCCGGTTGTTCGACGGTTACTTCGGCTTTTTACTCGACTTACTGGTTGCCTTCCCTTCTGTGGGGTCGGTTCCCAGGTCGTTATCCGCTTCTTTGTCCAGATGACCGAGTTACTGGTCGACGTGCGTCGGCTGGAAGTAGTTTCACTCGGTCGACGGCTACGGTGTCTTCGCGTCCGTCTTCACTTCGGAGTAGTAGGTTGTTCGGGCCAACGTAACTGATGACCGTCCACTCTCCGTCATATCGTTCCATCCTGGCGGGGTCCTTAGTTGGAAATTCCACCGTTACCTTGTCCCGTGGTTTGAAGGTCGGTGACGACTTCTTCTTATTGTAGATTTCGGCGCTCCGTTCGAAGGCTTCATCGATGTTGATGCGCGCAATTTCGTGAGCCCGTTGAAGTCGTTCTTTAATCCGCCTGATGTAATGTTCTTTGTCCGTATACTGCTCCGGTGCATCGTTCCGGCTACTAAGTCCTGGGGCATGGTCATTTCTCGACCATACAGCATGTGATACGGTGAGTGTTTTGTCGAGGCATGGACTGCTCTGTTCATCCCGCAGACGACGTATGGTAAGGCTCTGTGCCAACGGTGTCCGTCCTTCATGTTGCAGAACTTTCGTATTCCGTCCCATATCGTCTGCATTTGCCGTTCGACTTGTCCTTGACCTTCCGGGTGATAGGCCGTTCCAAGTGTATGTTGGATGCCGAAGATTCTTGCGACCTTGGCGAATGTTTTCGCCGTGAAATGTGTTCCTCGGTCCGAGTGAATGAAGGTCGGCATTCCATACTTCAGCAGGACATCTTCCACGAAGAACTTTTCAAATTCCTTCGCGGTGTTCGTTTTAGTTGCCCGGGCGATGGTGAACTTCGTCAGCTGGTCAGTTACCACTGCGATGTATTGGTATCCTTTCGTCTGCGTTCGAGGTAAAGGTCCCTTGAAGTCCGCGTAGATGCGATACCAAGCTTCACCAACCTCCATCTTTGGAGTTTACCCGGTGGGGACGTCGGACCTTGTTGCACAAAATGCACTGTCGGCATTTCCGAATGTATTCGAACATCCGTTGACATCCGTTCCCAATAGTAGCGCAACTTCAGTGCTTCACCGTCTTATCGCGTCCGAAGTGGTTTCCGGTTTTCCATCATGTAGCGAGCGTATGATGTCGTTCGCATGAAAGAGGTACGACAAAGCATCGTTCCAGCTTATCGTTAATTGTCTTCAATCGATATAGGAGTCCTTGGGCCATCTGGTAGTGCTCGGTGTACTTCGACTTGTAGTCGAGTTTATCCAGGTTCTCCAGTTCGTCGATTATCTTCCTCAAGTGCGGGTCTCGCAGCTGTGCTTTTCGCAATTCCGCGTTTGTTGACACGGGCGGTACGAGTGTCTCGCCATGTGGGCTTGACTCGTCCAACTCTTCCGCTGTGTTTGCGGTCCGGATGGTCGGTTCCGTTATGTTCGGTTCCGGCGTCTTCGGAGCTGGTACGTTGACGACCCGTACTTCTGTGGTACTTAGGTCATCCCAGTCTGAAATGACGTTACATCCGGGAAGAGGTGGTGGAAGTGGAATTTCCGGTGATTCCTTCTCATCCCTCTTCTTCTTCTTGTATGCGTTATCCTTCAGACGTCGTAAGGTCCGTACGGTGCAGACTTTAATTTCGTCCTTAAAGTCTTCGAAGTTAGGCACCTGATCCAACTCTTCATGTGGATCTTTGTCGTCACTCCGTTCGAGTGGCCACCTCGACAAGGCGTCCGCATTGTCGCAGAATACTCCTGGCTTGTACTTGATGGTTATGTCCCGTCCTTGTAAAGCCAGTGCCCATCGTGTTAGCCGAGGGTTGATGCCAGGTCGGTTTGACTCGCATCTGAGCAGGTTCTGCAATGCTCGGTGATCCGTTTGTACGGTGAAAGGTCCATGGTCGATGTAGTGCTTGAATTTCTGCACTGCCCATACCACGGCCAAACATTCCCATTCTGTAACCATAGTTGAGTTCAGGTCCGTGTAAGACTCTGCTGGCGTAGGCGATCGGATGTCCGTCCTGGGATAACACCGCGCCAAGTCCGGCTCCGCTTGCGTCACATTCGATGACGGTCTCTTTCGACGGGTCGAACTTCGCCAGTACGGGCGCTTCTGTTAACGCCTTCTTAATTTCGTTGAACTCAGCCGTGGGCTTTGTCCAATCCTTTTGATGTTCTGGTCCTTCCGTAGGAGCTCGTACATCTTTGATGTCTTCTGGGCGTATCCTCGGATGAACTTCCGATAGTAGTTACAACCCAGGAACGACCTCAGTTGGCGTTCCGTCTGTAGTCATGTTGAGCTATGGCTGCGACTTTTTCATCGTCGGTTTGGACTCCGTCTTTACTGAGGACGTGTCCGAGGAACAGCATTTTGTCCGTTCCGACCTCACATTTGGGGGTTTGATGGTGAATCCGGCATCTCTGAGGCATTCGAGAGTCGCTCGGAAAGCCTCGACGAAATCTTCGAAAGTTTTACCGAAGAAGATGATATCGTCAATGTATGCGAACACGCCTTTCTTCCGGGCTGATGCCGTGATCTTGTCCATATGCATCTGGAAGGTCGCTGGTCCGTTGCAGACTCCAAATGGCATACGATTGAATCTCCACATTCCCTCCGGTGTTACGAAGGTTGTGTAATCCTTGGAGTTTTCATCCATGGGAATTTGCCAAAAGCCGGACTGACAGTCTACTTTACCGTAGTACTCCATTCCGGCGCACTGGTCCAGTAGCTCGTCCGGGTTCGGTAGTGGTAATTATTTTTCTTCGTTACTGCATTCAACTTTATGTAGTTGATGCAGAAGGAGTTCCAACCGTGCCGTCTCCGTTCCGTTTCGCGGCTAAGACGACGGGGAAACTCCATGCAGCCGATGAAGGTTCGATGACTCCTTGGTCGAGCATCTCCTGCACATTCTGGATGAATTCCCTTCCTTTCCAGCTTGTTCTGGTGGGGTTCATCTTGATCGGCTGTGCACCTTGGACGTCAATGGTGTGTTACACCTTTGACATCTCCATATGGTTTCTTCGAGGTTGGGAAGACGGTCCGGTATTCCCAGGCAACTGCCTTAAGTTGGGCAAGTTGCTGTTAAGTTCTTACCGAAGTTCATGGAGTCGATGATTCTTCGTCGTTCCTCCTGGGATTCCGCGTCTTCTTCCTCTACTTGAGCTGAGCGTATTCTCGCTTCTTCGATTCTTTGGTCGTCCGTCATCATTTGGAACGGTTCGACTCTGCCCATGGGTACGCCTTTTCGTAAGGTGACCTCACGGTGAGTGTGGTTGGCTACCATGACGGTAAATCGTCTCCCGTCATGTTTCGTTACGCCATCCATCATTTCGACTCCGTCTCGTTGGGGGTCGGATCCACCAAGGTACATTAGTTTCTGTCCGGTGGATACTGCTACATCCATAACGACATGGACTTGGGTTATCGCCCGAGGTAGGAGTTTTACTTTCCGTTGAGCTCTGACTCTGTCGCCTCGAAAATTTCAAATTTGGTGATGGCCTTGGTTCCGTTTTGCGGCCATGTCTTGGCGATTCCATGTGGGAGGTCCCACTCGACGTGTTCGTTGTCGATGTCCGGTTGTATGTCGCTGTAGATCCATCTCTTGTCGGTCTAGCCGGCTCATCGAGTCGATGAACGGGCTCCAGTGTCCAGATGATGAACAGTATGGTGGTGTGCTTGTTGCCCAAGTTCAACTCCGTAATTGAGTTAACTTTTGCAATCCGGACCTTCTGTGGGCGCGGTTGCTCCGACTTCTGTTGGTCAGTTAAGTTAACCGGTGTTGGTTGTTCCGTTGACAACTGCTGGACTACTATCGTCGAAGGTCGGAGATCGTCTTTCTCCGGTTCACCTCCTCCAAATTCTCTCAGAATTTGAAGTTGTTCCAGTTCTGCCTGTTGTTCGGCGTCGACTGGCTTTTCCTGTCCGGTTTGTTCCGGAGGAGTGTCGACTATAAGTTCAGTATGGATGATGGACCGCAATGCTTTTGTTAGCCTGACGTCATAGGTCGGTTCTCCATCCTCCTCGGAAGAGTCATCCGAGTCGTCATTCCGCGGTTTGTCCGACCTGCAGTTTCGTACTGACGGGTCGAATTCTTCATCATCATCCTCTTCGGATTCTTCCGAAGGTTCATTATCGGAGTCCGTGTCCGGTGAATCACTCGAACTTTGTACGTCCGAGCCATCCGAATCGTAGTCTTCGAACTCTATGGCTGATCCACTTTCAAGGTCGACCTCTGGCATGTTACCATATCCGACTTCTGTGGTCGGTGGCACCTTGCCTTTTGCAAGTTCTGAGGTCGGTAGGTCGGCCGTATCCGTCGGTTGGGTCGGTCGACTTTCTCCTTCCTGTTTCTCCAGGTCGGATGGCTGTGGGCTTATGTTGCTCAGCCAATGGTTAACTACAGACTTAGTTTTCCGGCTTGGGTTCACCTTCCGATCTGGTTGCGGAGGGGTCGGTGACGACGGTCTGCCGTCAACCCAAGTCAGGTCATGATGGGTCTTCAGCGTCCGGATGACTCCATCAATATTGTCGTTGCAGATTATGCAACGTTCTGGTCGGTCAGTTTCGCCGATTTGTGTGTTTTCAGTCGGTTTCTCCAGACTGTTGACGAACCTCACATCCTTCGGTGAGTGTTCCATTGTTGCCGGTAACGGGTCGGGGATCTTCCTTGTTATTGAGGTATCCTCGCCGTACCGTTTCCAAAACGTAGTTGTTGTGGATTCTCCATACAACTGTACTTGTCGCATGTAACTGAAGAGTGCTCCGCCCAGTTCTTGGCAGGGTATCTCCAGAGGGCGTGGTACAGGAAGTCCGTATTCCATGTACTGCCGGTGAATTGGGACTCGTTCATCTTCCCATTCCCAAGCTTCATCATCGATGTCTTCGGTGAGAGCTATTACAGGTTCGCATGTCCGTTGTGCTTCCTGTATCTGGTCCGTAGTGACCGCTCCGTTCTGTTGCAGAGTTGCTAACATCTCCAACGTCCGTCGGTTAAGGAAATGTTGAATTCCCGTGAACCAAGTCCGATACTTCTGTTGGACTTCTAAGATGGCATCCGCTTCCGTGGCGGGTGCCTCTGGTATCGGGATAGACCTGACTACCGTCTTGAGTATGCGTTTCTGCGGACGTAGTTTTCCGGTCCGTATCCGTTCTTCGTACGCTTCAATGGCGTTGTGCAGTTGCATTTCCTCGATCAGAGTCCGGTTAGTGTCCCGGCAGTCACGGCAAATGTTGGGCGGAGGGTTTGACGGGTGATCAAGCCGACTTATCCTCGCTTCACTTATTACCGTGCCCGATGCCTCTGGTATCGGGATAGACTGCACTACCGTCATTCCTCCAGGTCGTTCCGGGTTAGGAATGGGCGTTAGCACGAAGGTGAACTTGGAATGAAGGTAATCACATCCAAGTAACACTGGGATATCCGCGTTGTTTGGTTGAACGTGGAAAGTGTGATGGCTCGTAAATCCCTGCAGCGTTACCGGTACGGTGCAACAGTGAGTTACGGTGAAGGCAACTTGTCCGCCTACGCCAAGTATCCGAGTGTAATGGCCAAGAGATTGCATTGGCAGGTCGTTTTGTTCGCAAAACCGTTGTTCGATCAGCGAAGTCTCCGCTCCTGTGTCGAGCATCGCCATTGTGGGCGTTGGTCCGATCTGGATTGCGTGTGTCCAGGCTCTGACCGTCTTCGGTTTCTCGTGAGTCCCTTTTTCGAAGGTCACTTCCCGTACTGTCGGTGTGACGGGAATCAAGGAAACTGGTCCACCTTCTGTTGGCGTCAGCGTGCCTTGGATTGGTTGCACTTCGGTTACGACCACTTCATGTACCTGAGGTCGGTTAGCTACTCCGTCCTCCAGCACGTCGGTGGTTTCGAACCGTCGTGTTTGCTCTCGTATCCGTTCTTGCATCGAGGCTTCCGTTGGCCTCAATTGTGACCACATGTAATCGAGGTTTACGAACGTCCGAGATCCGGCTACAGTTCTTGCCGGTTGAGGTTGGAAGAGGTCCGCCTCCTCCGGCCGAGAGTAAGTAGGTACCTGTGCTTCCAGTGGGACTTCTTCCCATATTTCGACTTCTCCTTCCGATTCTTCGGTGAGGTCGATGGCTGCCATTGTCGCAGCGTATCGATCCGTTGCGCGTGCGGATGATACTCGGGGGTAGTTTCTGTTGCCCGTTTGCGTGAATCGGCGTCCCGGTCCTCCGCGTCTTGGCCCTTGTCTGGGCTGCTCGGTTGAGTTTCTTCTCACCGGCAGTCCGGTCCAACTTCCATGGCCGGTCCGTCCTGCGTCACTTTCTGTGGCGGGCGGCGCAGTCACATTGTTTGTGCTGCTTGGGTCGGGCATTTCTTGCGTTCCGACCTCTGACGTTCCAACGCCAAGTTGATGCATTGGGTCGGCCGTTCCGGGCAATCCCTGCGTTCCGACCTCTGACGTTCCAGCGCCGAGTTGATGCGCTGGGTCAGATAGGTCGGGCATTCGTTGCGTTCCGGTCCGGGCCTCGATTTTGCCATTGTTGACAGAAATTCCAAGTCGTTCTGCCATTGTTCTGGCCGTTGTGGCTTCTTCTGTTGAAGCCGACAATGCGTTCACGAACTCTTCTTCCGTACTGTTATGGTTCAGACCAAGTTGTCTGACCAATGCATCCATCTGTTGGATGTCTACCCCTTCTGTTGTGGGTTCAGGTGATTCTGTCCGGTTAAAGTACAATTGGTTAGTAGGGTTATCCTTGTCCGGTGGTTCGGTGGGATGTCGCAGGTCGAATGAGTCACCGGGGCTCATCGACCTTAAGCGTTTCCCGAGGAGTTTCCCCGAGCCGGCCCATTGTTGGGTGACGGCGAGCCAAAGGGCTGATGTGGCGGTAGCATTTGCCGCTGTTCCGGAGATCCTTGTTGACCTCCACCGCTGTTCCTGCGATTTCCGGTCGACCCATTTCCTGAGCCGGCCTGCTGGTTTCCGTTACCAGCGCCGCCCGAGCCTCCTCCTTGTTGGCGTTGGCGCGGGGGTGGCACGATCTGTGCCGAGTTCGGGTTGGCCGAACCCAACGGTCCTCCCGTCAGGTATCGCGTATGCCAATCCTCGTACCAACGGCGATTCGGGTTGTCCTGTACCCGAGTGCCGATGAACGCGCAGCGTGCCTGGGGGTGGTTCCCGAACTTGCAAAAGTGGCAAGTGAAGCTGTCAGCCAGCGTCCATTGGAGGAACAGTTGTTCCATCTTATCCACATAAGTCATATATTGCCGAGCACCTTGTTGTGCTTGGGGAGGTCGGTTACCCTGTTGGTTTCCGCCTCCGCCGCGGTTACCGCGACCGCGATTTCCGCCGCCACGTCCTTTTCCGCGACCATAACCTCCGCCGCCGAATCCTTGTGTGGGATTCTGACCGTAAGCGGGGTATCCCTGGTTTGGGTTTTGGTTATAGCCAGAATTTCCGTTATTCTGGTTACCTCCAGAGCCAGGACTTGGGCCTCCGTAGTTATTTGTTGGGGCTCCGGCTACTGGTTGGGGTGCTGCCACGTTGACAGCCGCCACTCCGGCCCAGGTCGGTTGCTGGACCGGCGCCATTTGCGCAGGTGGCGTCATTGGTACGGTCGGTTGCACGTACGTTGCCGGTGGACTTTGGTATCCCGGCATCATGTATGGCTGGTACACTGTTTGTACTGGCGCCTGCGGTAAAGGAGCTGGTGTAGGCGTTGTTGCTCGGACCCGGGCATAGTCGGTATCCCGTGATCCCTTCACCACGTCGTACATCTCCTTTCCGTTTACGAACTGGCGTATGTAGTCACGCAGTTCTACCGGGGTTGCCGGCATACGAATCTCCAAGGCTTCTCGTAACTTGGGTTCGTGAATGTTATCCTTCAGATGGAAAAGTGCCATCTGGTCCGTGATGGTGTCACATCGGGACTTGATGTTCATCATGGCGTCATAGTACTGTTCCGGCGTCTCTTGTCCAAAGCGGTACTTTCGTTTGGCCATGGCGGTTACGGCGTTAATTTCCTTGTTTTTGTCGCCGAACCGTTCTTCGAACTTAGCCAACCAAAGGTTGACTGGCCATCCTCCGGCTGGTTCACTGCCGGCGGTGTCCCTATGCCATTGTGCGGCCTGGCCTTCGAGTCGTGAGATTAGGTCTGTCATGAACGTGTGATCCGATTCATGCCATTCTTGTGCTTCCGCGTAGAATCGACGGATTTGTTTCAACCATCCCTCGAGTTTGTTATGGTCGCCGTCGTATTCCGGCAATTTCTGCTTACGTCCGCGGGCACACACGCGGATCATCGTTTCCTGGAATGCCCGGTTAGCCGCTTGTTGGGCGTCCATGGCAGGCGGTGGGGGAGGGTTTGCTTCCCAACCTTGTTCCGCGTATCCCCGACCCTGTTGGTCTGGGTAATGCTGATTCTGTTGATCCGGGTATCCATAATTCTGTTGTTGTGGATATCCCCGACCTTGTTGGTCTTGGTATCCCCGACCTTGTTGGTCTGGATGTCCGGCCGGGTATGGTTCCGGCTGGGGAGCTGATGCTCGTGGGGGCCGTTGTGGCTGCTGGTAGAATCCAGCTGGAAGGTCGTTCACTCTTCCAAACTGGCCTCTAAACGGCCTTCTCGGTGGTACTCGACCTTCTATGGGTCGGAACCGAGGCGCGTACTGAGGATCTTCCGGATGAGTGGCGGGAGGACGTTCCGGGTCCGGTTGTCCGCCGCGTCCTGCTTGAGGAAGGTCATTATTGTATGACCTAGCTCGTGTCCGCTGATAATCGGAGTCGCTTATCGTTAAGCGTCCGAAGTCATCCATGTTGGGGTGTGAGCCTGTTCGCTCCGCCAGTCGCCGTCCTGCGCCCCATTGGTTAGGCGCTAGTCCATTCGGGTGGGACGTAGTGGGCGCTGGCGCATGCGTCGATGTGTGCGTCGCATACGTGGTACTCGTGTAAGTACCTAGCGTGGCCGTCGTCGTTGTCGGCACGTTTGACGTTGGCACATGTGGTGCCGCAGTCGATGTATTCCGTTCCGGTTCTGGACGGTGGGGCAGCGGCTGTTGCTGCGGTGGAGTTCCGGTGAGCGGGTTGTTTGTCACCACACCCACGAAGAAGTTCGGTTCCTTCTTCTGCTCCTTAGGTTGGATGTCCCACAGGATATCTCGAACAGTTTGCGACGGTTCAAAGTGGAAGTCCGTTGCCATCGAAGTCCTGTAGGATGGAGGGTCCGTCCTGGATTGTTCCAGGTGTTTCGTTTCCTCCTGGAGGCACCGTACCTCCGTATCCAAGTCGTCGGTGTATTTGGTCATCTCATCGATATATCGATTTAAGTCATCGATATATTTATCCGCATCCAGACCATAGTTGTACAGGTCGTTTTCGCGGATTTCCAAGTGTGTGATGCGGTTCTGTTGCGCTTCATACACTTTCTGGGCTTCCGCCAAGCTGTGTTCCAGCTGTGCTCGGAGTCTCTGTTCCTCCTTCAGCACATCGTTAAGTCCGTAAACCTGGTCGACCAGTTGGGCGTTTGCTTGTTCCAGGTCGGTAATGGCTCTACTTCGGTCAGGTGAGGCAGGTTGTTGGCTATAGTGAGCCATTAACTGTCGTCCTGCCCTGGCCAAGAGAATTTCCATCTCCGTCTCGAGTTGTTCGATACGGTGTCTTTGCCGGTCGACCTCGTCGTCGGCCTGCTTGAGTTCGACAATGTATCTGTCGACTTCGTTTCGGTACACTTCAGCCTCTTCGTTGGCTTGATTGAACTGTTGGTGGAATGTTCCTGCTGCCAGTTCCGATTCAACCAAGGCTGTTTGTGTGTCAGCCAGGTCTTTTTCCACGGTGGCGAGCCGTCTTTTAAGTTCAAAGACCGATTCCACCGACGTCGCAAGTGTACTTCTAAGTCGTCCAACCTCCTCGAAGTCGTACCGACATGGGTTGTCGGACCTCTTGAGGTGGCTTTCCAGATGTTCTATCCGGCGCTGTTGAGCGGCTATGCCATTGTTGGCTTCAGCGAGTTCTTTTTCCCATCGCCTTCGTTCAAGCTTATGGGTATCCTCCGATCGTGACATCTGACTTTCCGTGGAGTTAACGATTTGGTCGGCCAGGACGATTTGAGTTATCAAATCCTGGCATCGTTTCCTGAGTCGATTGACGTCTTCGATCTTTTCTGGAGGTGTGGATGCAATCCACTTCCGTGCCGTGTACTCAAGCATGCTTGCTTGGTACCTATGGTTACCCAAGTGGGGTGCCACCGGCGTTCGGAAGAATCCATCCTTGCTACTGGGACGTGACATTACTGTTGTGTCAAAAACGTCGTCCATGGGTGGTGGCGTTTCACTACCCGAGTCGCCAAGCTCGAACATTGGTGGCGACTGCTTCTTCAGTAAGTCGACAGGTCGACTTGTTGGCGACTTGTCCGATTTCACCTTCGGTTGAGCTTCTGTTGCTCGGGTCGACCTGCTTTCTGTTGGCGAAGGTCGACTCAGCGGTGAGATAGCCTTCTCGTTAGGCATTGGTATGTTGATCGGTGATCCAGCTGGGTAAGGTCCGCTTCGTGGCGGCGCCTCAGTTTCTCCCATTTTGACCATTAGTTTGGACCGCTGGGCTTCCTTGTCCGACCTGCTATCCACTGGATTCTGTACCAGGGAGGTCGGTTGGGCTTGACCGACTTGCTGTTGTCCGACCTTCCAGGTCGGTTGGAGTTGTCCGACCTCGGTTCCGACTTGTGTTATCGGACGAGGTCCGACCTGGTTGGTCGATGGACTTCCGTCCTTCTTGGTCGGTGTGATCCTTCCGACTTCTGTTGTCGGTTGGACTTTACCGATTTCCTTGGTCGGAGATTGTTGTCCGACCTCCATCGTCTGTTGATGTTGACCGACCTTCAAGGTCGGTTGCTGTTGCCCGACCTTGGTCGGTGGAAGTGGTCCGACCTTGTTGGTCGGTGAGATCCTACCGACTTCTGTGGTCGGTTGGATTTCCCCAATTTCCTTCCTCCTGTGGCCAACGTCCTTGGTTGGTGACGATTGACCTTCCTTCCTGTCCGGTTGAGGATAACCAACCTCCGAGGCCGGTGTCTGTTGGCCAACCTTTGAGGTTGGTGGAGCCCTACCGACTTCTGTTGTCGGTTGGACTTGACCGATTTCTGTTATCGGTTGCCTCCCGACCTTCAAGGTCGGTGAAGTCGCTTTACCCGAGTTAGGCGAGGTCGACTTCTTCGCATTATCCGTCTGGTTGGGTGATTTGCGTCCAGAGTCGGTGACTTTCATGGTCGTTACCGACTCCTGAGCTTTCTGTGAGCTCAGTTGAGGTCCTTCTGTTGAGTCCAAGGAGGTCGGTACACCATGTGGGTGTTCCGCCTCGGCATGAGACAATGTGGTCTCAGCCTGCAGCTTCTCCGATTCCCCCCCGGTCGGGTGGGACGGGGCTGCTAAGTCAGCTTTGGGCTCGAGGAACGTCTTATCGTGGGCGTCCTCGAAGCTGTCATCAGATGTCGGGTTGGAATCGGCGAGGAGGATCCGCTCGTTACGCTTCTCCCGTGCCTCGACCGATTTCGTTGAGTCCGTTGATGACGGCTGACTCTTATCCTGACCGGAGTGCCGAAGTGAGTACGGTGCATTTGAGGTCAAGCGCCGCGAATAGTCCGTGTTGAACTTTCGGGCGTATTCGTTCTCTTTCGGGTTCGACATTGTTGTCGGGTCAGGTTGGTTCAAGTGGAACCGACGAGAGACTTGTGCTGTTGCACAATAAATTGAACTATCCCTTATGTGGGGATGTTCAATTGAATCAGGAACGTCTTTTGGTTCCGGAACTTCCGAGGGTCAGGATGGTCCGACTTGATGTTGTTGTTGTTGATGTGTCTGTGTGTGACTCAGTACACAACGTTACAGTACAGTACTATGGTACAGTACAGTATGATAAGGTACTACAGTAGAGTACGTCCTATACTACTGTGCTGACCAGTATGACGTCACAGGGTTAAGTGGTCTTGCACTTCACTGCCTACGTCACAGAATGCGAGCCGCGTGCAAAATTTAAAAAATGATGATTCACGCCTATGTTAAGCTTATGGGAAGTTTCCCCTGCACGCTGATTGGCTAGCCTCAAAGTACTGAAAATCGAGCGTTCTGACGTCACAAGGAAGTTCGTTGATTTTCGCGCTTATTTTCGCGGAAAAACAAAATTAATTTTAGGTCGATCAGAGATGTTTTCTGGTCGAAATTTTAATTTCTAACCGTTAGAAATAATTTCTAGGTTTTTTAGAAATTTTTCTGACGGTGGAAAATCCGTCAGATCAAAAAAGTAAGACGATGACCGACCTCTGGTCAGTTACACAGAGTGGTCCGTTAGGTCGGTAAAAGTAACTTTGTAGGTCGGTTTCTCCGACAAAAATTAACTTTTTACCGTAGAAAAGTAAAATTTCTTCGTTAGAAATTACTTTTAGCCGTTAGAAACTAGGAATTCTACCTAGATTCGACCTGTGTCGACCTGTAACCAGGACTTTACCGGTTTGTTACTGGTGTCCGTGGAGGTCGGTGATCCGCTGTTGGGAGGTCGAATTCCGCCGTTAAAGTTGCGGGTCTCCGTTCAAGGAGAAGGTCCCCGATTGTTGAGAGGATCCTTACGCGCTGCAGGCTCTCTTCTGGGCCTGTCCCGTCAGTTGCGGTGGGGAAGTTCCCGCTCGTCCGTCTGGGGCAGTCAGCCAAGTTGCTCTCCTTGTGTGGGAGAGACGGAAGATAGGGCAAGCGAAGGTGGCAGGGATCGCTTTTGCGATCAACCTGTTGCTACCACAGTCGCAAGACAGCAAAGACCAGGTTGAAGCAGAGGCTGCGTTCGCAGTCAATCTGTTTTCAACCGTGGGTTCTTCGAGTTCTCCGCAAGTTATGCCTTTACCGTCTCCTCAAAGGATCCGATAAACCGAAAAACCAGACGATCTGCTTACCATGTGACAGGCAAGCGCAGGGGCTCACAGGTGCCTTTATTGTACAAATAAAGTGGAGCAAATACCGCGTGATTGCGGGAGAAAAAACACAACAAAGCCAATGTCTGGCCGAAAATCAGCAGTCAAGTTGCTGCGAGCGAGTTCTACGCGTAATGAATTGTCGAGAATAGAATGTGCTGGCGGCAACGGCGTCACGCTGTCCAGACACAAGGAATGTGAGTGCGCAGACTGGACTCGTATCCAACGCGAGCGTATAAGCGCTGAGTCATACAGCGAGAGAGAGGAGCGAGAGAGCAAGTATGCTCAGTGAGTGCGCCCGCGGTGTATCCGCTAGGCGGAGAGTGCAGTGCAGCCACTCACGTACGTACAAGAGAGGGCGAATCAGCATGTGTGCAGTGATACGCATACGCAAAGTGGCGTATCTATCACGCAGGCTGTCGTGCCTCTAACAGAACTTAAATTTTTTTAAAATTTCAACTTACAACTAAACTTCAAATTTCAAAATTAAAATTTGCAAAGATTTCAATTTAGATTTTGAAGATGAAATCTTGAAACAAATCAAATAAATAAAAAATGTTTCATATGTACAATAAGTTAAAAAGTTAAAAGCGGATTAAAATAATTTTCGGAAAAGAGCAATATTACGAGTACATACGCCTAATATCGGCTTGCCATAATGTATATAATGTCGGCTTGCCATATACCTAATATCGGCTTGCCATAATGTATATAATGTCGGCTTGCCATATACCTAATATCGGCTTGCCATAGTCAAGTAACCCGCCACCATAAGAGGTTGTCCGCTGCCGTAGCGGTGGGCGGGCGCTGCTGTTGCTACCTGCCATTACTGTGGGCGGTTGCCTTCTACGGTCCCACCGGGCGGGTGCCGTCTAGTCGTAGCAAGCCGCTGTGAACTGGGTCAACTGGCTACTTTCTTGCTATCATCTAGAAGTGTAGCAAGCTGGCGATGAGTTTATGCGAACAGACTAGCATTCGTGCATTGGGGGAGGGGATAGCACGTAGCCACAAAGTTGTAGCAACCGCTATAAACTCCCTCCAATTATCCGCTTCGCATTTTCTTTATGCAAGGGTTTTGTCTTTTCAGAAAGCGAAACAGCACCTGCCAAAGTTTAGACAAGACGTCTGCTTTCTCAAGTATCGATTTGAGAGGAAGAAGGGGGTAGAGGGTGATCTGCACTCTGCAGAGGCAGACAAACACACAAATACCCCGACAATCCTTGTTACATAGCCTGTGACCTGCTATCTGTTCAGTTTATGTACACAGATGCGCAAAAACTGCCCGGTAGAAAAGAGAGCGGAAAGCTTGGAACCGCTGAGAGAGGGGCTCATAACAGCAGTTACTGATCATTGTTATTAAATAATAATTCTTCTTATTTGTGTCTGGTCGTTCAAACATGGAATAGGCTGACGGGTCTGACTAACGAGAAAAGCGTCTCATGAATAATCTTCCTTTTAAGTAATTTGGTACGAAGTATACATGCGTAGAAGCACTCCTGGCGGCTGGCAGGCTGGCACAATAATTTTAGTCTTTTCGGTATAAAGTATAAACTGAAATAAGAGTACGACTTGTCACTTGGGTATTCCACTGTTCAACTTGATGACGACTCTGCTGTTTTACACGGTGCATTGCGGTGAATCCTGAATCAATAACGTGCAGATTTCGATCGAAAGTCCTCGATGTTGTGATCGTACTAGCTTTTTTCATTTCCCTTGATTTTTTTTTTGGTTTTGCCACGGAGGCAAGTGTAAAATTTTCAGTGAATTGAACGGACTTACATCATTGAAGTTATGTCACGTCTTTACTTCGTTCTCTCTGGTACTTACTAATTTGTAATACGACAGCATAATCATCATGTAACGTAAAGTCATTAATACAACATATCGGTTGCTATGCACTGACACACTGACACCTTCCCCAAGTGGGGAACCCACTTCACAAACACAAACAAAAACTGAAAGAACTTATTGCTCATGTATTAACAGCTTAGGAGCTATTCCAGCGTTCGCCCTTGCTGTACGACGTGGTTCCACCGGTTCCGGTTTGGTCTTCTTGGGCTTCGTAGCCTGCGGCTTATTCACTGTAGCAGGCTTGGTTTCAGCGGGCTTCTGCGGTTGGGAAAACTTCGCTGAATCGGGTTGACTTTTCGGCTCGTCAGGTTCCGGCTTAGCAGTCTCTGCCTCGTTCGCAGTAGATGATGGCACCGCTGTACTGGTCATTTCCGGAAGGTCATTCGTAGGCGGTGGTGCTTCCGCGTTGAGTGATGGTGGAACATCTGCTTCCACCATTTCATGCATTTCCAGCCAACTTCGCGGTCGCATCTGATTTACATGTCGACGCCAAATCAGATCGCCGACTTTAACATCCCACACCTTTGTGCCGTAACGTTTGACCAACTTCCCGCTTATCCAATCGACTGTGCGGTTCAACCGGTAGTCGCGCACCAGCACCAGCTGACCACTGTGGAACTCTTTCGGTTTCGTCCGCTTATCGAAATTCTTCTGGTATCGCTCGCGGTTGCGCTCTGTCGTGGTTGCCATGACGGGAACCAAAAGGTCCAACGTCGATCGGAGCTTCCGTCCGATAAACAGTTCGGCCGGCGACTGCCCGGTCGTTGCATGCGGCGCGCTGCGATAACGCCACAGGAACTGGCGTAACGCATCCGGCAAAGCATGACCGTCGGCCATCAACTTTGCAACTCCGTCTTTAACGGTTTGCACGTACCGCTCGGCCTGCCCGTTCGACTGCGGGTGACCTGGAGGCGTCCTGGTGTGCTTGATGCCATACTTGGCGCAGAAATCCACAAACTGTAGCGATGTGAATGGTGTGCCGTTGTCCGACACTACTTCATTGCACACACCGTATCAGCTGAACATCGTGAGCAGCGCCTCCATCACTCCTTCCGTTGTTGCGTGCTTCATTTGCACCACTTCCGGCCATTTGGACATTGCGTCCACCACCACGAGCAACATCGTGCCTCGATATGGACCGGCAAAGTCCATGTGGACACGCTTCCAGGGAGCATCAGGCACCGGCCACTGCGCTAGCGGAACTTTCGCTGTCTCACCCGCGCGCTCGGTGCATATTCGGCAGTCCTTGGCGACCTGCTCAATCTCCCTGTCCATCGATGGCCACCAACAGTAGCCTCGCGCCTCACCTTTCATTTTTCCGGCGCCCATGTGTGCTGCGTGCAGGTGCTTCAGTATCCTGGGACGATACTTCTCAGGAATAACCGTGCGCGACCCCCAGCACACACAGCCATTCAGCACACTGAGCTCGCGCTGCACCTTCTTGTACGGCCGCATTCGATCGCTTACGGACTCCGGCCAGCCGCGACTGATGCACTGGCGAACTTCCTGGAGCTCCGCATCGGCAGCCGTTTCCCTTGCGATGTCTTCCACGGGCACGGGTATATTTTCCGCACTTTCCACATGCAGCGCGCTCACTACGTTGTCCATCCCCAGGTTTGGGTATTTCTCCAACTGTGTGGAGTGGAGCGGCAGTCGGCTGAGACCATCTGCTTGACCAAACTCCTCGGTGCGGCGGTACTCTATGGAAAAGCTGTATCCCATGAGCAACAACGCCCACCGCTGGAGACGATTGGCCGTGACCACTGGGACATCTTTCCGCTTGCCGAAGACGCTCAATAACGGCTTGTGATCCGTTAACAGCGTAAACTCCCTGCCGGCCACGTACTGATGGAATTTCTTACAGCCGTTGACGAGCGCGAGTGCCTCTTTTTCAATTTGTCCGTAATTCTTTTCCGCCGCTGACAGGCTCTTGGACGCGTGCGCAATCGGCCTTTCCGTTCCGTCGGGAAAACGGTGACACAGAACCGCGCCCACGCCATACTGCGACGCATCCGCTGCCAACACCAACGGCATTGCGGGATTGAAATGCACCAGGAACGTTGCGTGGACAATTTCTTCCTTGAGTGCCTGAAACTGCTTTGCACACTCCGTCGTCCATTCCCATGGTGCACCGGACTTTAATAGGCGGTGAAACGGACTGCACTTTGCGGATAGGTTCGGTACGAACTTGGCGTAATGATTTACCATGCCCAGGTATGCACGTAACTCACTGACGTTGGTGGGCATTTTCATATCCACCAGTGCTTTCACGCGATCCTGGGAAATGTGTCGCCCGCGGCGGTCCACCACAAAACCCAGATATTCGACCGATTCCTGCATGAATCTGCACTTCGACAGTTTCACTCGCAGTCCGTACTTCTCCAGCCGTTCTAACACCGCTTCCAAGTTCCGCTGGTGTTCTTCGTCCGTCTTGCCCGTGACGATAATGTCGTCAATGTACACCGCCACGCCCTCGCAGCCTTGCAGTATGCGCTCAATAATCTGCTGGAAAATGCTCGGTCCGCTTGCGACTCCAAACGTCAGACGGTTGTATCTGAACAGGCCTTTATGCGTGTTGATGACAACCAGCTTCTTACTTTCTTCGTCCAGCTCTATTTGCGCATACGCTTCCGCCAGATCCAGGCTGCTGAACTTGTCACCCCCGTTCAACTTAGCAAACAACTCGTCGGGAGTAGGCAGCGGATAGGTTTGCACGTCGAGCGAGTCATTCAATCCTGTGCTCAGGTCAGCACACGTGCGGATGTCTCCTGCTCGCTTCTGTGTTCCAACGATAGGTGCAGCCCATTCCGCATGCTCCACAGGCGTGAGTATCCCTCTTTCCACCAAGCGGTCCAGATCTTTTTCCACTGCGTCCCGATAGGCGAACGGGACCGTTCGTGGCTTACAAAAGACCGGCTTCGCACCTTCCTTTAGGTAGAGGTGAGCCTTAAATTCCTTGCAGTGCCCAAGTTCATCGCGAAATACGCTGCTGTGGCGATCCAAAATGCTCTGGACAGATGCGCGGGCGGTGACCTTTGACACCGTAGACACTTGCAGCTCTTTCAGACTTAGGTGACTGAGATCTAGCGCTTTGATCCAGTCACGCCCCAGCACGTCGCCTCCACGGGCCACTACGAGGACGGGCAGTGACTTCCTTGTCCGTCCATATACCACAGGCATCGTTGCACTTCCGATTACCTGGATCGGATGGCCCGTGAAACTTCGTAGTGGTGTGGCGTAAGGCGTCAGCTTCGGCGAGCCGATCTGTCTCCACGTGCTCGCCGTGATGATCGTCACACCGGATCCTGTATCCAGCAGCATGGATACACGAGCATCATTCAAGGTGATCGGTACCCGAATCGATCCACCCACTTCATCACCGATAGCCAGGACGTCAAAGTCTTCCTGCACTGTCCACGTCCGACGGCCGCCGCCGCCTGTCGCCCCTTGGCGGAGGCTTGCACGCCTTTGCGACATGACCTTTCTTGCCGCGCTTTCTGCACGTCGCTTCCTTCGCCCAGCAATCGGCCTTCACATGCCCTTTCCCGCCACACGCGTAGCATGCGCCGCTGCTGCCAGCCATCTTGCCACTGTTGCCGTCACCACGCCCAGGTCGAGTACCACCGTTACGTCCCTTCGGATGTGGCCCCGAACGTCCCTTCTGGCCGCCGTCGATCCTCGCCACTTCAGTAGTAGTAGCTGTCCGCTTCAGCTGCGCCAGCTCATACTGCTCTGCGATATCCAGTGCTTTCGCCAGAACATCGATTTCCTTGGTTCGCAAATGGCGCTGCGTCGCTTCATTTTGGACTCCGTTTAGGAAGGCCGCGCGCATGTTCCCCTCCAACGCGTCCGCCGGAAACGAACACAACACCGCCTTCCTCCGCAGCTTATTGGCGAAATCCAAAAGGGTTTCACCAACTTCCTGCTTCGCCCATTCTGTTGACTGCAGTGTCTTCTTTACGTATGCATGCTCGAGATGGGCAATGACTTCATCCAGCTTTAGCTCTGCGGGATCTTGAGGAAGACACATGGCAAACAACATCTCATGTGCTTCCACTCCTAGTGAGTCCAACAGCAGCCGCTTTTGATCGTCCTCCGTGGTGAGTTCCTGTATCTTAACATAATTGTTATAACGGGAACGCCATGCTTTCCACACCATGGAGCCAGGCTCGAACTTGAGCAGCGTCGGGGATTCCTTTGCTTTTGCCATAGTAGGCGGCCCGGACGTGGTCAACACGTTCGTGGTATAATCAATACCAATATCGTCCAGAGACATTCGTTGAATACCACAAAAATGGCCTTCACGCCAAGTTATGTCACGTCTTTACTTCGTTCTCTCTGGTACTTACTAATATGTAATACGACAGCATAATCATCATGTAACGTAAAGTCATTAATACAACATATCGGTTGCTATGCACTGACACACTGACAATCATTAACATGAATCAGCAGACAACTATCACTATATCCGATCCTGTATCCAGCGCTTACAGAATGTGCTTGGTCAGCCGGATCAGCGGATAACTAAACTAGAATTTTCAGCGCTAATGGAGGTGGTTAGGAAGACAGTGCTTGTCATCAATGGTCAAGCGATGGGTTTTTTGGTTCTCGCTTTACTCCGAAAGCTTCTAGTGGCGAGCGCTACTGTCTTCATGGCAGACGAGGATTTATCTAACCAAGTAAGCAACTTTGATATCAATCTTAATAAAAATTTGTTAATCGTCGTACGGCGGCAGTTCTGCCGTACCGCGTTTTTACCAGTTACACAAGCCAAGTAAGGTTGATAAGATGCTTTGCGTCACATGCGATACGTAGTGTTATCGAAGCACTTGCGAGCCATTCCGTATACAACACACAACTAGAGGCCGTCACATACAAATCTTGGTACGAAGTATTTTACTAAGTAAGTACCGGTTACCAGTCGTTGTCACGGTTGTGCGGCGCTTGCGTAGACACGCCTTTCGAACTGCACCGACGCGCCAAAAAATGGGTTTTTTGTAAGAGCGGTAACACATACATATACGCCGGCTGTGCTAATAAAGATAATAATAACTAAATTTTAAATAATTACTGCTCATCTTTTGAATGATTGGTTCATGCTTTTAATAGTTATCATAATATTTACGAAGTTTCGATTCTGGAATGACTATACAGCGAAACCTTCGAGTTTAAACACCCATGAATCTGAACAGTTTTTTCGTACCGACATAATCCACAGGAGGCGGTAACTTCGGAACCGTGAAAACCTCTAACCCTGAACAAAACATTACGTACCGAGGCGAGGGCGAACGTTCAAGATCGGGAGGTTTCACTGTACGTATTGTATTGATTTACTTTTCCGTTCAGCTGGTCTTCCAGTCTCGCGGTCCGCTGTACGCTGACTGTTGTATAATATGTACTCGTACATGTGATTTTTTATAAAATATCTACAAAAAATATCAAGTTCATTATTAGGATGGTGATTTATTTAAGTTGTGTAACTAGCGCGAATGCATTTCCAGAAAGAAGATCGTCAATCCATGCGAACCAGCATACAAATATGTCTGCTGACGGTTCCCATTCTGTTTTCCCTCGTCCCCATCGCGGGCGAAATATCCGCCCTGCGATTGTTGTGGCTGGTAAACAGTTTCTAGCGCAACGCAGGCGCACAAAGTTTCACCTTGGCGGCTGTATCATGGGAGCGACAATGTGACGGCTTGTTCGACATTCTCAGCTTACACAAACACGCTTCACTGGCTCACATGTACCTGATGACGGTCTCATTCCTAGTCTACTTATTTGCTGGGCCCTTGATGGCGTCTCAGAGCCGGATTTACCTGCCCACTTTGATTGTGGATACGGCTGCGCTTGTACTGGCAGGTTATGGGGAGCAAGCAACACAAGGTTTCCGCGATAGCATTGGGCAGTGGTTCCAGTACAAACCGAGACGTCAGCCGGGCCAGAAGCCAACCTTGCCGCCGAACTGCGAAACAAATTCGTACGTCATCACCAACGAATTAATTGGGATATGCCGGTAGTCGTGTCCAGCAATGTTGTACTAATTGGTTGAACTTAAGTGCAACCTTACCTATCCGCTATGATTTAGAATTGCCGTTTGGTTTTCGGCTCAATTAAATTTTTACTCGAAGTGTCTCGGGGCAACGGTTTTCATTGAAACTGCAATACTTTTAATTGGAATTGTTGCTTGGAAATGGAATTTCAGCAGTAAAACGAAATAGTGGGAAAATTCTAGTTAAGTAATTTATTGTATAAGATGTGTTTTTTTTTGTCTTTCCTGGAATGTGAATGGCCCCTTTGGGGCCGGGGGTTTCTTCGAAACAAACTTTCTTCAGTTTCTAAAGTTAAATAATTAAAAAGTAGTATTTCAACTGGAATTACTCGTGTTACGATTATTTTAAAACAACAGTGATCAGTGATGCGCATTCACCTATGCGCAGGTGCTTCACGTTCGGCATTAACGCAGTTTAACACAGAGCGAATTTTACTGTAAAATACTACCCTGGAGATCAGCTGCACCTAAATTGTTCAAAAATTAGGTGCATGATTTGCATAAGCATCCTAAAATTATTCCAATAGCTCGAACAAGCAGATCATAAATTAAGAAGAAGATATAAGTTGATCCGGATTTATCGGCATTCGGCAAATCCATTTTAATAAATTTTTGTATAATTTCTTTAACAGCATAGTTAACGAGCACAGCCAATCTTTTTAGTAGTCAGTAAAATTATCTAACGAAGGCTAAATCGCTTACGGTACGATAGGTGGTGCACGAGAAACAAACCATTAAGCAAGCGGCGGTTTTCTGCAGCCACTCGAAAAACACGGGAAGTGACCCGGTACATGGTACCAAACTAGTGTACATGCACGTAAACCCTCACTTTTGCGTACTCCCAAACACATTTTTGTTTCGGTTTATGACATTCTGTAGCCGGGCGAAATTTTACTCATTTTTATCTGAAATTTGTCTGTATTCATTGATTGTATGTTTGGGCACCGGGCACGCTCTTTTGACCTTTGCAGATCAAATATGAAGCATACAACGGTAGTAAGCTTTTCATTTTGAAATAAATGAAATTTGTCTGAATTTGCCTTGGTAAGTATTATTATCAATTTGGAGATTTAATACATAGACAAGTTAAGGGCGCAGTAGTCAGTACACAACTTAGTACGAAGTTCCTGCTAAGAACTGTCGGATAATCGTATTACGTCAGATGCGATTTGAAGCAATGCAAAGTTTCTCGCCTCATCGCAGGTTGTGCACTGCGCACGGTTGTCATGACGATGGATATATTGTACTGAAACCGGCAACTTGCGTAGTCGTTATATAGTAAACTCCGTTTACTATGAAACGTACGAAACTCCCATAAGAAGCCCATTGTTCAACACAAATTCGATGTCTTTGCGCATTATTTATATCTAGGCCGTGCCCATTCATTTTGGCCACCATACATTTTGGCCACTCAAAATGATGGGTGGCCAAAATTAGGTTTCTTAGGTTTCTTAGGTTTCTTAGGTTGACACATATACTGAAGTAGAGGATTTTTGTGTTTCACTTAATATCTTCAAACATGCGATACGATAGATCTGGTATAAAAATATAAGGAAAAAATCGACGACAAAGCAGTGGTCAAATAAATTTTTCGCGGGTGATACGATGTGATGAAAAGGGGATATCGCGCGGTTTTTTGTATAAAAGCTGAAGTTGTTGCTCAGTGTTTAGCGAACGAGCATTTATTAAAGTTTGTAATAAACACAATCCGACTTTCCGAGATTCCTGTGCGAGCTCGCATTGGGCACGGCTCTCCATTTTGGCAGTGTCTCCAGTAATTTTGCAAAGGTCACGTAGACTTCAGTGAACCAGAACAGAGTCAGGCGAATTTAGCAAGGGCTTTGATCATTTGAATGGAAAATTGCCCAGCGTGAACTGTTTTGGACGGTAGCATCAGTGGAATTTCTTGACAGATTTTAAATTGGAAGGATGGTTTTTGAGTCAAACCGCATTTTTATTCTGGTCTGCTTTAATTTAAATCTCGCTGTATTGCAAGCCACGCCCTGAGCCTCGCGACCCGTAGTGGAAAGATGCATAACACATAACATTCCCATTTTTGACAATGTACCGGGCGATTTCCTTTAAGCAACTGTCAGCCGCTTTTAAAAACCAGTACTTACACACTGTAAGTACTGGTTTTTACTTCAGCCTGTCTGCAGTACTTTGAAGTTTGAAGCAAAACCTCTTAGAGCAGCGGTGAATGTCGAATGGCTGACCTTTTCTAAATCTTTAGTTTCTTTAGTCCAGTGGTCACACAAAAGCTTGCTATCATCGATGCATTAATTTATAGGGTCAACATCCATTATGATGATGTTTCTAAGGATGTACGAGTATTAATACTGTATTTAAAGTACTTGTAACGATTTTGCGTTAATGTACTGGGACCAGACTCACCAGAGATGCACAAGGCCGTAATAATACTACGGTCTTGTGCACGAGACCGAGTACAGTATGTTCACGAGTACAGTATGTTCACTTTAATAATTATTATTAAAGTGAACATACCGTACTCGTTTAAAAGTAAGTACATGAGTGCTAGTTGCTATGATTGTTAAGTAGTTAGTATGTTATGTAATGTAGTTGCAATGTTAAGTCGTTGCCGTTTGTTTGATTAAAGTTTATTAATGATGCTTTTAACCATTTTACAATTTACCATGAGTTTACTCATTAAATTTTTTAATCAGTAAATCTTCAAGTACGTACTAGTATTAACATTCCTTGTACGAGTACAGACATAATGTACGGCTTTAGTGTAGTAATGGATAGGTACTACCGTAGTATATACTTGTTACTTATGTTCTCTTATTTCTGACTGGATAGGTCTACACCGATTAATGACGTCGGTGTAGCTTTTACCTGTCCATGCTAAAACGAAAATCATGGCTTTCCGTGTTCTATAGAAAATTAGTCTTGACTGGAAATGTGTGGTGACCTTACGTCATGAGAGCTCTCGTGACTCGTCTTCTAGTTACTATAGCGTGAAAAATTATTCTATTAATAATTTTATGAGTCATTTTATAAAAGGTTATTAATTATTGGTCACTTCTATGCGCCAGGAAATTTCATTGTAAATTGTAAATTTCATTTTCAATATTATAAAGTATTAGCAGAACAGTGGTATTTCAGCTGCTCTGAAAATCGTTTAAAATTCTTATACGATATTCTAACTTCAACACCAAAGATTTGTTCTTACTTCTTAGTTCTTAGTTATGTTTGTGCTACTCATGTTTCACTGCAATGGGAGATAGACGTATGGTGTTCAAGAGCCCAGCGCAGCAATATACGTAGTTACAGTCTTAGAACGAGCTTGAAAATTACAATCACGTGAAGGCGTGCATATGAAGCAAATGCATCAAATGTTTGTAAAAGAGTGTCGCGTCGATGCTTTGAAAGCAATAGATAAGTTCAGGAAAACGTTCAAATGCTACCTCATCCAGTACGACTGCGTTCATCCCGCAAAAGCTCGAACGCGTCACCCAAAAGAAGTGCCGAAGTCCCGCCCAAAAAACCTCTTAAGCTGGGCTGTCCTTTTACACGCGTGGCGAAGCTGGTAAACTCCTACACAGGCATATTTTACTTTCTCCAACATACCGAGAGTTAGCGAACAACCTCTAACAGGGAATCACTTCACACCGTCATAAAGGTCGCTTCTACGCAAGCTGTAAACCTGAAAACTGTGCAGTGAACGAAATGAAATTCACATTTGAGTATCCTTCAGTCCCGCAACAAGGGACTGGTTCCATTAATTGTGGGGTATATGCAGCAGCGTTTTGCGTCGACCCAGGCCCGCGTTGGAGGGGGGGAGGTGGGGGCGGCCGCCCCCCCCCCCTTTTCGATTTTTGGCCGCCGTGGGGGCGGCGATTTTTCGTTTTTTGACCGCCGGGGGGCGGATTTAAAGTATGGCGCCCCTCCCCTTCCGCACCCCTCCGCCCCCACCAGTTTCTGGCCGCCACCCCGGCGGATTTTAGCCAAAACGCCGCCCCCCACCTACCAAAAAACCCCAGCGCGGGCCTGCCGGTCGACCATGTCCTCTCAAAAAGCGCAAACATCGAAAGCGCGCATTATGGCAAAGAGTCCAAATTTCGAGACTTGCCAAACGAAATTACTGAGGCGAAAATGTTGAAAAAACAAGGCATCAATAATCCCGCAAAGACCGAGACGCAAAAAATTCGGTGTATGTTTCCGCCAGAGAAGTTGATGTAATTTGAAAGTCTTGACGTAAATAACGATGTGATGTATTAACGGTGTGAAGCATTAACAGCTGAATTTACAGCGTATTTGATCTAAACATTAGCTGATATATACTTCCTACCAGCACCGTTGGCGACTGTATTAAAAAGCGATTTTTTTAAGTAAGTAGTGATAAAGAAATGGACTGTAATCGCAATCAGACGTATGGTTGTATAATCAGACTTCATAAAGTGATATTACCAACTTAAAAAATTCAAAATTTAATTTTGCAAGAAATTTCCTGGGGCATAGCAAATTAACTATGCGCCAAGAATTTTCCTGCCGCACAGCACTTTCGTTAATTATTAAAGGTTATAATTAATAACCTTTAATAAAATGATTAATAATGTTAATCATATGTAATTACAGTATATTCAATTTTGTATTAAACAATTATTATAAATTATTCTTAATTACATTTTAACGAAGTTAACAGTATTTAAAAAAATGATAATTTTAAATAATTAAATGATAATAATAATAATTCATAATAGTAATATTAAATAATAATAATGAATGAATGAATGATAATTATAAGGGGAAGCCAGTATCGCATTATACACCTCGTTCACGCCAAGTTGGCGGTGTCTGTTTAAAAAATTCCCACGAACCACTAGTCTATAAATTTACCTTTATTTAACTTTTATGTTTTCAATGAATCTATCCAACACCATTTGCAGCTGAGGTTCCAAGGATTTGCGCTTGTTTAAAATTACAGAAATTTTAACACTAGAGGAGACCACTTCAAAAATGCGCTGCAGTCCAGCTATTCCGGTTTCCTCCCTCCGACATAAAATTCGTTTTAATTTTCCGTTTATGACGCAGCCCACGAACGCTAAGACTGTTGACTTGGCCATACATTGGCCCTTTGGGGTGCACTGAACACCATTAACTTGATGTCACTCCTGGGTCAGGGCACCGGTACAACGGTGGGCGTGGCCAAACTGTAGGACGACCTCCTTCGCGAGGTCACCATACAGCCGTGGGAAGTCCTCCTTGACCACGCACCACAAAATAAAATTCACAAGGTGTTGGGCGATAATTTTTTCACTACAGTCCTCACCATAGGCGCGCGACCCTCCATTGAAACAGTTTTCAGTTGACACCATCCCTTTTTTCCACTAGCGCTTTGTTTTGGCGAAAAAACGATTTCGCTCCCCTAGGCGTTTTGCAGGTCTGGTCTAGCCGTTGACTTTTAGTTCTTATTTACGAAGCACTTTCGTGGGGGTCCCCAAACTCACCTTAATTTCAAGCGCCTAAAGTCTTTCCTGAATTTCTGGCTGAATTAAATTGTGTTTCAGCACTGCCAAGACTTGTTCCATCGGTGCCTTGGCTTAGAAAGGTGTTTCTCGCGGCACCGCTACCACAAATCGATTAAGTTTTTTCTCAATAAATGCACAAAAGAAAACTGCACTAAAAACTTTAAAAAGATTGGCAAAACCAGTGCCATACGATTCGGCAGAAAATTAAAATGACGCACCGCCAACTTGGCGTGAACGAGGTGTATTACCACTAAAAGATCATGTGTATCGGTGTAGGGGCTACCGATCACTTCGGCCGTTTTCATTTCGGCCGCGTTCATTTCGGCCAAAGTTTTCCGGCCGCCATTCAATTCGGCCGTCGCTCACTTCGGCCGTCATTCACTTCGGCCGCGGATCACTTCGGCCACACTACATTTTGGCCGATGCTCATTTTGGTCTGATTCGAACAAGCGAACGTTATACAAAAAAAATTGGTACCAAATGATGAATGGACATCCAATCGCGGAAAAGTCAAAAAAACTGAACGAAAAGAAACACAACTTGAACTGATCATTCGTCTTAGAGGTTAGCGAATTATCGCAAAACAGGGAAAAACTAAAGAAATAAGCACAAGACAGCGAAAAATATGAACCAATAAAAAAAACCAAGGACGACCACATGAACCCTACCGTCACAAGGGCGAAGGCTAAGAAAGCTAGGAAACCCATAAAACCAAAAATACAAAGAAACCATAAAATACAAGAATGCCTGGAAAAGCTTAAAGAATCCAAAAAAACCAAGCAAACCTATGAAACAAGAGAAACCAAAAAAACCTAAGAAACCTATGGACCCTAGAAGCAGCCTAAAAAACTAGGACCTAAGAACCCAAAAAACCTAAGAAACCTGAGAAATCTAAGAAGACTAGAGTACCTAAGAAACCTAAGAAACCTAAGAAACCTAAGGAACCTAAGAAACCTAAGAAACCTAAGAAACCTAAGAAACCTAAGAAACCTAAGAAACCTAAGAAACCTAAGAAACCTAAGAAACCTAAGAAACCTAAGAAAACCTAACAAAAATCTACAAAAATCTACGAAAATTGAATTGGCCGAAATGTACTGCTGCCGAAATGAGCGGTGGCCGAAGTGAACGCCGGCCGAAGTGAGTTTGGGCCGAAATGAACGTTGGCCGAAGTGATCATGTACGGCCGAAATGTAACGCGGCCGAAGTGATCGGACGCGGGTGTGGCTACGTCTATTGCCAAAGTTTCTGGAGCTTTGCTGTCTTCCCACTCGTAGATGTAGCATATACAGTCGAGCAGAAATTGTTTGATAAACACATGTTTCAAAAGAGACATTTGTGGCTTTTTAGTTTGCGAAAACTGAAGAATGCTGATTACTGGTTCTAGTCTGATTAAGTACTATACTGATTATTGGTTTTACTTATTGCAATTATCTGTGTGTCCTTTTTTACACCCAATATTATAATATTTGTAAGTGACTTGCTAGTTACTACTTAGCAGTCCAGGGACTGAAATTCGACCATGAAAGACGAATAATTTAAAAATTAAGATTTAAAAATTAATATTTTGGTAGTGACGTAGCTCAAATAGGGGCGTACCGACATTTCGGAATAGGGACATTTCGGCATTGGACACTTCGGCATAAGACATTTCGGCATAAGGACATTTCGTCATAGGGACATTTCGGCATAAGGACATTTCGGCATAAAGTCTAGTATATACTGCTAATACCTAATGATGGAAAGAGCATAGCGGATAAATTGGAAGAAATTTTGTTACTGTAATACTGTTTTTGTTGTAAAACTCATGCATGATAACTGGCTTCTGTTAATAAAATGATGACCATGGTAAGAAACCTATAATATGCCAACGAATTGCACTCAGTCTAAGAAAGTGAAGCGAAAACGCATAGAATTTCAAAAAATTGAGAAAGTAAAAATCCTAAAACCTAGCAAACCAAAACATGCCAAACATGCAAAAACAAAAAGCCTTATAAAAATAATGGAATGCAGGAAGACATAAGATGCAGTAGAAGACTTAAAAAATCGTATGTAAAAATGCAAGGATTTGAAAAAACTAAGGAACTTCAGAAAAACCAAGGAGAATTAAAAGTATATTTAAACCTAAAGATCCTAAGAAACCAAAGAAAACCTAAAAAACCTAATTAAACCTATGAAAGCCTAAGAAACCTAAGAAACCTAAGAAACCTAAGAAACTTAAGAAACCTAAGAAACCTAAGAAACCTAAGAAACCTAAGAAACCTAAGAAACCTAAGAAACCTAAGAAACCTAAGAAACCTAAGAAACCTAAGAAACATAAGAAAGCCTAAGAAAGCCTAGAAAACCTAAGAAGATCTAAGAATACGCAGATCTAACAATACAAAGGAGACATGAAAAACTGGGATGGCTTTTTCATATGTTTATAGCAATCATTTTAGTGACGCTAGTACGCAGGCTGAATAAAGCGAATTTAAACAGAAAAGGTTAGAAAACAACAGTATTATGCAGAAATGTCCGTATGCCGAAATGTCCACATGCCGAAATGTCCTCATGCCGAAATGCCCTCATGCCGAAATGTCCTTACCTTCGGCCGCCTCACGCCGCTACTTCACGCCTTCACGCCGCCGAAATGTCCTTAGTTGAACGACGTCCTTACCTTCGGCCGCCTCACGCCGCTACTTCACGCCTTTTGGCTAGCATCCTTTGCCCTTCTACACCAGTTGCCGGGGGTATGGTTCGCAGCACAGAACCGCATCCTTTCCCCGTTCTGATTCTGGAAAGTATCGTGTATCTCCTAGGCAGTTATTGCCAACGCCGCCTACCCGCACTGAATGCAGCTATTCTGCATGCATGGTATCGCCATCATGTCGGCAGTAATGAGTCGAACCGGGACGATCTACCAACGCCACAACACATACGGCAGCTCCTTATACAAGCGGCCAGACTATACGATGACGTCATTGTGTATTCGTAAACTGATGCAGTATCGGCTGTGCGAATTAGCCTTGGGATGATGCACCCTGCAATCAATTTCGCTCTCAGCTCTGAATTGTCCTTTTTATTGCGTCTCGTTTTTCTACTGTAATAATTGGTGGCTTCCTGTTGTGTAATAGGTGAAAATTTCTATGTTTTCGTAATATTTCATATCCCATTACTTTTTATTCAAAATCGGATGTGCAAAATCCACGACCCGAATCGAGTTAAAAAAAACGATGCCAACGGCACCAGAGTGGGTTCTATTCACCACTCGCTTTAACGATTAATGGAAAGCTTTGAACGAAACACAAGACCCCGGTTTAGAATTAAAGCAGAAAAAAAACTGGGCCAAAACTGCGTTAAAGAATGTTATGAAAAGGATTGATCATGTTTAAGATCGAACGTATTCTTTACGTGCATCACTGAAAACGTTTCTTACAAAATAAGCAGATGGACGATCGCTGAAATAGATATCAGAACTAAAAAAGCGCTAAACTTTCGGTTCACATAACCGGCAACTTCCAGCATCGTAGGCCAGTACTAAATGCACATAAATAAAAAAACTTAAAGGTTCCACCTTAACGCATATTCCGCGAATTACGGCCTCTCTGTTCAGTTCCACGATTTATGTGCACTGGGTCGCGTGTTGTTAGTGCAGACTGTCTGTTAAATTTATTATTAAATCCCTGCGTAGATCCGTATTTAGGTACCAGCTGGTAGATCATTCCGAATCATCAGTCATATTGCATACCACAACTCGAGACCGATACCACTTTAGCACCATACGATCGGCAAATTGCAGACGCATTTACAGATACGGTGCCCGTTGAACATGTCTAGGCATGGAAAGCAGCTGCCGTAAGACCTCCACCGGTAGAACACCTTCGGACGTGTTGTGATCCGTATTCTGACGCCGCCACTCATCCAGGATAGCAGCTTGCAGTCGCTGTGTTTGCCGATTACAATAGCAACCCAAAACAAAAACGAAGCTTTCCCCAATCAGGATGGGAAAGAATATTCGGCTTTGTGTTGCAAAGTACACTCCCACGGTATGAAAAAGTGCAGTGGTGGTAATATGACAGTATATCTGGAACAGCGGCGCGGCATTGTTGACTTTGACGATACTGTGCAGCTTGTGGCACATTTTTAACCATGTTACGCAAGCCGGTGTGAAGGCATCCCCATTCGAACAAGAAGCATTACCAAAGCGGAATGCCTTCACCCGAACCGCCAAACGGATAGCTTGTACTACGGCGTAAACAGAGCCTGGCAGGTAGTAGCCGGGAGGAAGTATAAAGAACAGAACAAAAGACGTTTGTAATAATCGACGTTTCCATTCCGACTGCAAAAGTTTGAATTAATATATACTGTACAAGTTGGGAAGGAAGAAAAAAGTTTATTATGCTGTTCATCTGTGATTTCCTTACTTTGTCAGGGAATTCAAACTCCTTTGCCAGGAGAGTGATAGCCGTCATGACAATGAATCTTAGCAGTGTCAGGCAGAGAATTCCGGTGACAAGGCAGTTAATCGCCAGCACTCGCCGCCATGTATCTTCGGTCACCATAAGATGCGCGCGGGGTCTATTTCGAGTATTCGCTTCCCGGTGATCCAGATGATAGTACAACCGCTTCGTGATCGTCTCCTGCCTATTCATTGTGGCAGAGATTATTCGGGGCAGTGAGGTACAGTAGGCGCATAAGGCTATTTCTGCTAGAGTTTTCATGGACACGTCAACAGAATCCCGAAACACCGCAAAACATATTTCACTAACTAGCTGGTGTCAGTCTGCACAGGAGTCCTAATAGAAGCAGTCTAATAACTGATTATACGCTGGCTGGCCTGTTGAATCATTCTATATGTATCCCTGTAACCGCAGACGCAAAATCAATAACACAGTACTTCAGTGATGGTTGTGTGTGCGGCTCGTGCGCCAGTGTCCACTGGAAATAGGCGTTTACCTACACAGCACGGCGATCGATCGCCCGGAGTAGCCTGTACAAAGCATGTTATTAATTTCACTTTGTGTCGATAGACCCTTCTTTAAACCCCCAAAACGCCTAACATTTGGCAGTTAAGTGTCAGTAATTATGTTTAAAAACGTACTCCTTTCCGAAAAGATGCACATTTTTTTGTGAATGTACTTCGCGAATCTTTTACATGCTGTATTAGAGTAGACTACTCTGTGCCCACGACAGCCGCCCATACCGCCGCCTACCTGGTTGACTCAAGTTCAAGCACAAATATCTTGATCTTCGCCAACAGCGGCGATAGCACAGTGGCTGTGCTACGTGGATCTCACTCGGTAGCCAGCGGTTCGATTCCGCTCCATCGCCATTTTTGCGAATGCCTCACGGAACCGCCCTCTTCGCTGAGATCCCCACGGACAGCCGACTTAGGGCTGACTCTGTAACAGCTGCGAGTCAAAAAAAATTTTAGTTGCTATTTGCTGTACCGAAATTCGTTTTATAATCCGATGTTCTTGAGATCTTGCTGCAAATTACATGTTACTTTGCATGTATTTCTGCGCCAGAATTAGGTGCCCCGTTCCCGGCAAATTTTTTGAAATTCAAAACAATTTTCAAGATTTGTCCCATATGTATGTGAGCAGTGAGATGACCGGTTTAAACACGGGCAATTCAAAACCCGCATCGGCAGTTGCACTGCGTTTACGCAATAGTGGTTAGGACGATACGTGGTGAATCATTTATTATAGCAGCGTCTGTTATATTTTAGTATTATGTATGCTTGAGTGCCAACACCTTAGCAGTAAATCGTAGGTAAATTCAGCGATCCCGTTAGCTACCACAGGTTAAAAGCAGCGGTTCTACACTGTCAGAAAATGGCAGCAGTGGATTTGGTTTGTCAACCTTCTTCGACGTATCACGTTGCGGCTTCGGTAAGGTCGACAGCAGGTACTGCGTTGCCCATTGACAATAACGACTCAACATAAACATAACACATTCCATGATGAGACCTAGGAAGCAGATGCGACTCTGGGCCGCGAATAATTTTCCAGAGATGTTATATGCCATTACGACGCACGAAAAGGTATACACATGCATTAGCGGCATTGCATTAGATACGGTGCAGCTACTCTTCTTTTCACACGTGTCCAGCTGTCGTGTATAAGCGTTCACGCCGGTTAGGGCTCCATGAACAATCTTTACTCTTCCACGCCTGTAATGCTCAGTCGGTAGGCACTCGTACTCTCAAACTGTAACAGATAATCTACGGTGGAACGACGGACGATTCGGGAACACGGGAGCTCGGGAATCCCTAACGAAGAATCCAACTACGATCTCCGGTCGCAGTTTCTACGAGGATCAACAAAGAGCTAGGACGATTGTGTCACGAGCAAACCTGTATACTAAGCGATAATCCGGGAACGACTATGCACTTCCGTAGGAACAAGTATTGCTGCCTCTTTATCAATACACTTCGTAGTCCACAACACTAGGAAATTGTAATTAGAAAGCAGTCTCAGAAGTAAATCTCAGACTACCGATACCGATATTAGAAGTGACAGGAGCTTATATAGACTCTGCGTTATGACATCACATACACCGCTAGTAAAAGAGAACAGCAAATCACAGCATAGATTGACTAGATTATCCGTATGTTGCAGGTGGAAGGCGGACAGTCAGCATCCGTACGTACATCCCGGCGTGTGATCCTACCCCCACACGTCACCCCCACGAACGATGCTTGGCCGTGCCAATATAAACAATCCATCCCGCAACATCCCAGTGCGATTGTGCACATCCATCCATCCTGATCCCGATCCACCGCACAATCCACGTGTCCATCCGATGCCCGATGTGACTGTACGCCACGATTCCGAATGAGTTAGTGTGTGGAATCCTTGGCGAAATGGCATCCGGAAGTCCACGGGTTTGGCAGGGCGGAGGTCCAAGGATCCAGGAAGGCGAACTATGAATTACTTGTACTGCATGTGCCGTTTTTAGATGGTGTGGTTATATATACAGTACACGGCATAAAGCTTTACTAATGGTATGATTAAAACTGAAAAATAAAATTACACTCGATTCGATGTTGTTGTACTATGGTTTAAACAAACGGAACCGTGAAATCAACCGGCTGGTATTCTTACGAATTCTCGAAAACCAGTGACCACAGCAACAAGGTCAATCAACAATAACAAACAAGCTAAGCATAGTGACATAAAGATCATAAGTGCATAATATGGGTCAACCAACACTGAAGTAGAAACCAATAAAAAGAGCAACAACAACGGAAAGTAATACAGCTCCAATGCATTAAGGTGATATACCAAACAGCACAATAACCAGTAATACCGGTGAGATCAAAAGGAAACAACAACAGATCATCGAAAGGTTATTCAAGGTTACTTGCCAGCGCTAGGAGCCAATGAGAACAGACCAGTCATGCCAGATCCAGACGCAGCTGCAGCAGCATCTAAGCGGCGGGAAACATCCGCAGCCATCTGGCGTCGGCGATCTGCATCCAATTCACGCTGCTGCTGCTGAGCCAAATAACCAGGCACGAAATTGTGCTCAGCTGAACCAACAGGGCCGGAAGGCACAGACGGCGCACGTGGACGATCAGCTGGAGAACGGTCACGGGCATCACGGATAATCGGCACCTCGGGCAACGGTACAACATTCGGTGGCAAACCCGGAAATTCAGTGTTCTGCTGTACCTGCACTGACGGAATTACAGCCGGAGGGATGGCAACATTCAAGGCTGGCGGGCCAGGTAAATTGACAACAGGGTCGACAGCATGGGGCTGACCTGGAACCACAACTCCGCCGCCTTGGACCGGATTCGGTGCATTCGGCGCTTGGTTTCCCGGGAGATCAACCTCCATGTCTGCGGCGGGAGCTTCCACTGGTGCAGCTGGGTTAGGAGCTCCATCAGGTATTTCAATAATCTCCGGTGCGCCCAGATGTCGGCCATTACGACGCCAGTGATCGTTTCCGCGACGGAGATTATTGTCTCCAAAATTCCGATGATTTCCTCTGCCGTACGGACGAAAGTTGCCACGGAAAGTGCCACGGCCTCCACCCCTTCCTCGGTGATTATAACCGGCATTGTACTGCTGTTGGTTGGAAGACGAGTGAAAAATAGCGTCTACCAGCTTATCAAAGGCTCGGTTGGGATCAATAGGCGGCATGCCCAAACTAAAGAAAACTAATGACCTTTAACGCTAAAAGTGTAAAGAGAAAAAGCGTCAAAATCGCAGACTACACACTGAAAATCCAACACGCCAGAAGGCCGAAACGAAAAATCCACAATGCCGATTTCTGCACGCTTTTCGCAAGTGTTTATATATCGGTCTGCCGGAGTGAAAATTTAAAATGCGGCAGATTCCACAGGTAAGAGAAACGACCAATCAGCGCTTCGCGCTATATCCTTTTAATTCAACTTAATCAAGAGATCAGATCTAATCTAGGCACGACGGAAGATTCGGCAGTGACGCTTACACAACTACATAGTACGTACAACGACCAGCTCATTGACTCAAAGCGTATAAAATGGGGAAATAAAAGTTGAAGAAAATAAGGGACACAATTTCTTCCATCCTCGATAATGCAGAGTACAAACGAAAATGTATTAACAAAAGCGGCCAGCGCAATACTAAATAAATAACGGACTTTTCACGTAACAATTGAATTATTTAGAACTGAAAAACTAAAATTTTATGGTAAGGAGTCCTGAAAATCAACGAATACAGTATCCCAAGATGTGGAAAACAAAAAGAGGCGGCTGGGAAATATTCGGAACAGGAACCGGAAACTGCATAGTTTCCGACGAAGTTACCAGCGCGAGGCGACTGACAGGCGACAGAATGCCGCATCGGAAGCATAGGAAATATCAGCTGTTCATTACTTCATATCCCGAAAAGTGAAGAACCCTACAATACTTTATTCTTCTGTTTATTACTATCCTTCTTTTATTTATTTCATTTCGTATTTTAACCAATCTTATAGTGTAATGGCTGCATTACCCGGAGAACCATCAGCAGAAACGGATGCGATTGAACACGCTCGATATTGGAAGGAGCGCACGCGAGAATCCGTGCAGTTGGCCATGGATGCGCCTTTGACGGAGAACGAAACCGCTGAAAGCCGTCGTCAACTGGCTATGCACACGGCCGCGCACGCCTGCATTCTCGAAGCGGATATTACCGGTTTCTATGTGGATATCGCGAACATCAAGCAGTTCATACAGGATATGCACACGGACTTTACATCCGATCGCGTTGAAGTTTTCCTAGAAGATGCGATTAATGCTGGAATTTTACTGAAGAAAATGGCACGCGACGGGCGCTTCGTTTTGGAAGTCGCGGAAGATGTGTATAACAATCGCAAGGTGAAAATCGTGGATACTTACAGCAAACTGCGCTGTATGATTCGTGCGATTCTCTACCACGCGCGCTATGCCATGAGCCGACCAGAAATTCAGCAATGGGCTACTGGAACATACGACCTTCAGATCGAAAACTACGAGTACTGGTTCAACCGCGGTGTACATCGGCTGCTGGAAAAGAAACAAATCGTGATGGTGTATGGGAACCTGTACGTCCATAGCTGCATTGATCTGTGGCTGCGCAGCATTCGCGGATGTTGCCTCTGTGACACTTTGGCTCAAACAATCAGTAAGTATTTTGTGTGGTTACTAGAAACAAACTGATGAGCACATACTGTAATTTCGAGATCATAGATCATAGTACTATGGGTCAGCTGTGTTGAATTGTACAAGATGTAGAATAAACTGTTCCGCACATTTGTATAACTAGACTGATTTACAGACGTGAAGATGGCCAGTCTAAAGATCGAAAAGAGCGGAGCCGGATCGGAACAACATGTAACCGACGCCAGCTTCGGCTATGTGGGCGAAGACGTCGAACTAATCATTGACGGAGTGATGGAGCGCTTGGACGCCATCGAGCCAGCGCAAAACAACACTATCGGAGCCAACATGCTCGTTCGCTCCAACAAGGATGCTCGGATCAGGCGCGAGCCAATCATCACACTGAGTCAACTGAAGGAGATGAATGCTCGTCCGCGATATGTAGCACCCAAAAAGGGCGGTCAGCGTGAAAAAAGCAAGGAGAACAAGGAACGTGGCACCACAAAAGCTGAAAAAGGCAAGGCCAAAGCTGAAAAGCCAGGCGATGAGAACGCCGAGGACATCGATAAGCTGTTGAGGATGGTCGAAAGTGAGCAGGACATTATGAAGAACTGTAAAGCGCTGGTGAACATTCTAAAAGCACGCGTGTACCGGCATCGATCACATCAAGTATGTGCGCGAAGCTTTGGAACAGCGTGTAACCAGTATCAACAATGCGAAAGAAAACCTGGATCTCGATTAAAGCACCGCATTTTGCATCTCCGGCGGCTGTTAAATAATTTGTTGGTAGCTGGGCCGGTTGTTTGTATATCCCAGCTGTGTCTTAACTTTGGATCTGAATTTAATTTTACCAATTTTGCTCATATAATTTCTGATTATCCTGGTCATACAGATCTCATCCTTTGAGTTTAACATGAATTTTTTATCAAGAGAATGTAATTGCCGGTCGTAATAATGTTGCCGAAACCAATTAAAGGAATTTTCAGTTGTAGACCTTGTGCATTACTAGGTTATAGCACATTAATAAGAAAATTAACCGTACTTTGTAATCGGGGCAAATTTAATTCCCAAAGATACAACACATCCGCATAAATCAGCGTCGGCAAAGACCAAAAAGAGATAAAAAGAAATTTTATAAGATACAAAATGAGTCTTAACGTGGAGTTGAACCTGAGAACTAGCTGCACGGCTACATCCTGTTCTTGCCACTACGCTAGCGTGACTACGCACATTTCCAAACAATTATTTAGACACCGTAAGCGCCATGTGTATATATGATATGACTACATTAAAGCGTTGAGCAACTTATACGTTGCTTTTCCAGTTGAGACACCGAGTTCAGTATCCCTCTCTGGCATAATTTCGTTCCGGAAATATACCGACAAAAAGAACACGAGAGAAAAAGTGTTCTGACATGCAACATGTAACCCTGAGATTATCATAGAGGTAGTAATTGTAATGAATGGCCATCATTCCCAGCCACTGTACTACGAAGTCATTCGATTGCAAGTGAGGAGACGAGCATGCGCACTGTCACTTCTGAAGTATATGCATTTATGCGCTGCTCCTCTAATTCAGTACTGGAATTCCAGGAACTATTGTCAATACTTTTTCCAAGGCAAGTATGAGATATAAAACAGGAAAAAGTAAACTTCCAGAAAGTGCAAATTAACTGTATGGGACTTGAACCCGAAACCTTTTAGTTTCCCCGTTGCAGTAGTTCAACGGTGCAGAGCACTACACTACGACATTCTACGACGGTACTTGTAAGTTGCTCAATGAAAACGATCGCAAAATGATCTTTGATAATGTCAACACATTGTTCCCCATTACCATAAAAATATAAACCCGAAAAAGAAGGTTTTCAAAATTCGCAATTTTAACTTTAGGGATTTGAACTCTAGACCTTGAAGCAGTTGGAGAACGAGAATTCCCGGCCGAGCCACTACGCTACGAGGTGCTTTACGTAAGAGCCCCGTTGACTTTGACACCGGAAGCGCCATGTCGTGTATAATATGTGATAGCTCATCTGGTGGCTAAATTCAGCGTTCAGGTACAAAAATACTGCGAGAACAAAATTTTGTAAGTACAATTTCTAAAGAGTTTCGATTAAACGGTGTGGACTAGCTCCTTCTTGTGGCTCTGCAAGTGAGCCACTATACTACAAAATGAACCCGAGACTTCAGTAAGTAATTTCCTTAATTATTTGCTCGGCCACTACTCTACGAAATCATTCGACAGAAGGCACAGAACTGAAACATTACACTTGATATACATACAGCAACAGCATAATGTGCACTTGATTTATAAAACCGCTCCCTTGAGGTAATTGCAAAATTCGAATCGCCAGCGCGAATGTCTTAAGTGAGGTACTAATGAAAATATAAAAACCAAAAAGTAAGTGTTTCGAAATTACGATTTAATTCTAAGGGGTTTCGAACCCAGCACCTTCCAATTAACCATTGTCGTAGTTCAACAGGTCAAAGCACTATACTACGGCGTTCTACGATGTTAATTTCGAATTCCTCCATGGGAAGTGATCGTAAAATTGTACTCGTCAAGACAACGCATTTGTCAGCATTAATGTAAAAATATGAAACCCAAAAAGAAAATTCTCAAAATACATAATTTAATTTTAGAGACTTGAACTCTAGACCTTAACACAGCTGGTTAGTGTGGATTATCGGTCTAGCCACTACACCACAGGATAGCCTCCACTACCAGCAATTTAAGGCTGACACCGGAAATGCACTATATCGTGTATATAGCAATAACGGGGCCGTACGCTATTGCTCATTCATTGTGATAGCAAAATTCAGCTCAACAACACCAAAACATTAATATTTTACAGCACAAAAATATAAAACTGAAAAAGAAGGTTTAACAAAATGTACATTAGTTATCGGGGTTTTGAACCCGAAGCCTTAAATTAACCGGGTGGTTGCAGAAATTGGCTACCCGACCACTACACTACGACTTGTTTCAACGAAAACAACATAACCAAGACGCAAAGGATTGTACATTTGTGCGCCGCTCACCGATGCTTAGAGTAAAATTAGCACCACCGAAGAGAATACGCAAGGCATAACCGCTTGAAAAACATAAACCCAAAAAAGAAGGTTTATGAAAATGCTTTTAAAATTTCTTGGGATTGGAACCCAGTATCTAGCAGAAAGGCGTTTGACATTTTTCTCGTACTAGACCACTCGACCATACGAGGTATCGGCAAAATTACTATCAAATAATGTCGTACGGTTAACGCCGTTAAAGTTTCCACTTTGTAGCGATCTGTCTCAACATAGAGTAACCCATAATTCGCATTATTTAATCCCGTGTCCTAAAATATTAAAGCATAAAATAATATAACCAAAAAGGAAAGTGTATTTACAAAATCGCGTTTTATGTGGATTGGAACCTCCGACCAACACGAGGCCAATAACGGGAGCCAGTACTATACCAGCGGGGTCGCTCTACACAAAAATAGAATCAACAGCAGCGCCAAAGACGTGCTGCTGTTGTTAATGAGAAATGCGCAACGTGCGTATCGACCACCTGCCCGAGTAAGGGACTTCGTGAATAGCACTGAGGAAAAACTAACGTAAGCAAGAGATTGTGTGGTTGCAGGTTACATCATTCCAAGTTTGGCAACAACAACGCAACGGCAGCTACATAAACTTTATTAGATTCGTACTCCGCATAATAACGAAATGTTTGAACGAACTTAGGAACACAACGCAATAGCCATATTGTTATCCACACAGGAAACAGTACAGCAAGAACTCGCAGGAAAGGACTAAACTAACAGAAACCATACGACCAGTCAGGAGATAAAATTCTAAAAGAGACCCGAAAAATGTGAGATCGTAAGCGAACTTGCAGCCAGACTGCAAGTGAACAACGAGACTAGTACGTGCGACAAACCAAGGCAGAAGTATCCAACTAATTATCATAAGATGGAGGAACATGAGACAGAATTCCGCTCAAAGACTCCATTGAGGCGATCCAGCACTACGGATTCCTCAGCGGAAGCTTGGAAACAGCCTCCTTGACAGCAATCCTCTTCCGTTGAAAGCGATGCTGGGCTTCAGTGCGTTGAGCCATCTTCTGTGCGACCGACGCAGTCCACTCCGAAACACGGTTTTCGAGCGCCTGTTTGGCCGCTTCCTTCGTCTCGCGAGCAGGGGGAGTCATCTTGTTAGAATGGTATCACGCGCAGGTATTCAACAAGATACACCGTGACTTTATGTAAGGATAATGTAGAATTAAAGTGGATAAAAGATGATAACGAGAAAAACTAGCTGGGATACATTCAGGATACTAGCGGAACCTGCAACCGCCCGTTTATGGTAGTGACAAATTGTCGGACTTCGCTGGCTGCGAAGTTAACGCTAACGGAATCGCCACCTTCGGTAGGGAGCACACAAAGTAATTCTCTACTGCTTTACCACTAAACCCAGATTTTCGGTGGTTTTTAATTCGATTTCCGCTAGTGACGCGATGATATTAAAAGCCAGAAGAATTACGAGACGGCATCAGCCAAATTATAAGCTATTGCCATTGGGTTACTACATTTGCACCAAAGGAAAGCCCTTAACAATCAGGCTTTATCACAACTTGACAAGAGGACACCATCCTATTAAAAGCAAGATTTAAACATCAAAATTTACCGTGCAAGGAGAATCATCAGCACGTAAAATGACAACATTTAGAAAACCTGTACAAAGTCTATGCACGTCGCCGTTCACAGAATACCCGAATGGCCGATGGTGCAATACATTATTTCCAATAACTATGAGGAATGCCGCGCAAGGGGTGACGTTGACCAGGAATGTGTTTACGCTTCTGCTTGGGTGTCTGCTCAATACCAAGTTTTTCGTCCACCCACAACGCATCTTCTGGCAAAACCTTCAATGGATCCGGAAAATCCAGCTTGTTCTGTTCCCACCAATCATCAAGATCTGAGGCAGGCTCCTTCCAGTCCTCCCCATCGCGAGATCCCCATAGCTTCGGGACAGGTGGTTCATATGGAGTCCGAAACATACGGCCGCAGGTACCTGGCCCATAATTCTCACATTCCACACAGCAGAGATCGTGTTCGATACGCTTATTTTCTTCTTCTAATTCCCGACGGCGACGCGTACGCGGGGATTCCGGTGGATTAAGCAGAGACGGCAAGCCGAACTCCGCACGGATTCGCTCAGCAGCTTCACGGCGAACCGGAGTGTCGGGGAACAACACAAAGCCCACCTTCACGTAATACATCAACATCTCTGAAGCGCGAATATCCGCAATGGCTAAAGCCACCTGAGCCTCAAAATCCAATGGCTCAACTTCTGAAAAGTTCAAGGCCATGATTTCGGAATTAGACAGCTTACACAGCTCCTTAATAGAGGTATAGGGAGCGACCAGAGAACGCCAAAAGTAAACAAACTTCACAATGTGTTCCTGGTTCACCGTGAAGTACGACACCACATCAGAGAATTCCACAAACTTACGGCGCTTCTTTTCATCCTGCTCTGCACAGATCATGCGCCCACGCTCACTCTTATAAAATTCCATCTCCATATTGAACAAGAAAATTAGCTAATAAAAATCAGATAAGGAAGAATGAATTATATTGACGAGTTAAAGCAGGAAAACTGCTGACGCACTGCAACAACCGGAAACAGCTGTACCGCCCCAAACTGCCACTGCCCTAAAGTTTTAATGACATACGGGCGGTTGCCACCACTACTACTGCACATGTTAGGACGTGAGAATAGGAGTTTTCTGGTTGATTCTAAATCCGTTACGGCTTTCAGCAATATAAACAATATTTCTATAAAAGTTAGCTTTATTTTGGTTCAGGATTAAACCTTCCGTCATTCTTCATCAATTCTATTGATCAGCAAGCAGATGTAGCTGCCACAGAAGCAACGGTAAGCTGACTGCACAAAACAGTGTAACGTCGTAAAACTGTGCCAAAAGGCTAGTTGTAAACTAAAAAGAAAAGCTCTGTACCAGAATTTTAAAACTAAGGAAGACCATTTCAGCCAGCAAAATAACAGTATTTAAAACCGAAAGAATGTGGCAACTGAGAGATCGTACCACGTAGAAGAGCAACCTTGTACATTATAGGGATTTACAGCGGTCTTTTACGCTACAGCGCCCGGGTTATCGTCATCATCACGGCGTGGACGATGTCGTTTAGCAATCGAAGCATCCAACCTGCCTGGGCCACGCTTCTCCTGTCCTTCTTCCAACAGCCAACGGGCTTGTTGTAATTCTTGCCATCGTTGTTCTGGGGAACGCGGGTCCGCTGCATTCAAACGATCATTCAGACGATCATAGAAGCGTTGCTCCGCTTCCAAACGTAAGTGCTCATCTACATAGGACAATTCTTCCTCAATATGTTGATTATACGCATCAACCAGCGTGACTACAGCACCACGATCTCCTGTTTCCCCTGGAACATAATCCAACGCGGTGAGAAACTCAATAGGATTACGCACCACATTAATTCCGTAGTTTCGACGGAGTTCGCAGACAATCTGCCCAATGAGCCATCCTTGACGGAAATCCACCCGTAGGAAACGAAGTAAGGCATAATGCGCATCCTTTGACAGATCCAATGTGTGTACAAAGCGGTTATACTTATCCAGAGTCATTTCAGAGCCATTATGATAGATCTTGCCACGGAAACGCAGGCGAGTTTCAGGATGAAGCTCCACGTAATCAGTGTCTGGATTGTGGGGAGAATGAATCAGACCAGACGGAGGAACGTAACTCTTTCCTCCACGAGCATAATCATATGGAGACGGTGGAATGCCACAATCAACCATGCGAGTCGACCATTCAAATGTTGGTTCTGGCCATCCGACATGAGGATCAGGATACATTGGCGGCTGAACATCCGTCAAAACATCTGCCAAAACCTGCACCGAATCCTCCGAGGAACTGGTGGTATCCTCGTGCTGATAGGAAGGATGTGACGGCACTTTCGGGCGATGCATTATAACGGTATGCCAGAAATTGTTAGGCGAAGAGTCAGAGTAGAGAAGGAGCAAACCCGCACGAGACTAAGAACGACACATGGATAACACCAATTTTGCAGGTTCAAATTTCGCTTGACTACCTTCCTACAATTTCAACGCAGCTAATGACCAAATGGAAGCAACGAACGCTACGTCACTGCAGACTATCCAATGGCGAGTGCGCACACGCAAGCTGTACGTACGCATAAGTTTTGGGAAATTTTCCAGGTAATTGACAGATTAAGATATGAAATTTGCATTTTTAAAATTCAAAGACAAAAATAAATGTACAAATTTACACGGCCGCTCCATCGTTCTTTAATCAGTACTACAAAGCGTACAGATTTTACAATATTTCTGCAGGTCATACCGCATTTCCGGCCAGAAAAATCGGAGCTTCGTGTACAGGTAATCGTATGACGACATAGCGCTACTGTATTTATGTAAAAGCCGGCGATGCACCGACTCAACTAAGATTTTACGCCATTGAAACGGAATTAGGATTCTGGGGATTCTTTTACTGATATCTTCTTTTTCTCCGTGATGACAAATAGTGCCATTTACTTTCAGAACTAAAGGGAGATGCCGAGCCGCATAAGGGGATTCTTCCAAGATGCAATCGCCATCCAGGACTGCGTCCCACAACATGGTGTCGCTACACTCCATTTGCCGATACTTCCAAAATTCCTGTTTGTCCAGCACATCGTCAGTGATTACGCCTTGGGGCCAAAACTGCTCAATTGGACACGCCCAAGCTGGGGCTGGAAAAATTGTGTCTTCTACCTTAACCGAGGAAGTTTTCACTGGCTTTGCCGGGGCGATTTCCATTGCATTACAGGTAATTGGCGGGGTGTTACTGGCCAATGGCTCAACTGATTCAGATTGGCCCCCTCCCGGCTGGGATACATTCAGGACAGCCGGGCTTCTATTATTCGTAACCATACGCTTTTTAATATCAAGCGACGGGTCTCTCTTGCGTTTTTTATCGTTGTTCTGGTTGATAAGTCTCTCCACAGGTTTCACCACACGCCCAGAGCGGGTCTTCAAAAGCGGTACCTCTTCCAATTGTTTATCCAGATATTCCGCATACTCAGCATCAAGGCGCGACGATGCGGAATCGACAGACGGCATTACCGGTGGCGGAGCAGGCGCCTCAACTAATTCATCGGGGCATTCCTTCTCGACACAGTCAAGCAATTTAGGTAACTGTTCATCTTGTAGGATAGTATCAACATCGCGGAAGTTGTAGGGTTTCAAACGGCTAACGTGGACTGTGTCAGTTTTGACATTCCCGCGCCGATTACTCTTCACAACATAATGCACCGGTCCTGACGGGCGAACAATTTCCCATCCTGCAGTCCAACGGGGCATAAGCGACGGATTTTTGCCCACTTTTCGGTGAAGGACGTAAACCAGCACCTGATCTCCGGCTTTATAAATAACATGCGAGACATTCGCATCATAACGGATTTTATCTTTTAGTTTATGCCGGAACTCCTCGGCGTTTACCAAATCCAAAGCCTCACCAAGGCCGCGCTGCATTTGCTGTACGAAAACGTGAGCGGGGACGACAAAAGAAGAGTACTCGCAGGATAAATGGCATTTTTTTTGCGTCGGAATAGCATCCCCCGCCCCTTTCCCGCGTCGCAATAGCATCCCCCGCCCCCCGCCCGTACAAATAGCATGGACTTCCGTGGGGCGGGCTCTCTCTCTCTGTACTGTGTCTGTGTCTGTGTGTGTGTGTGTGTGTGTGTGTGTTTTACCTATATATTTTTATTATATTAATTTAATTTTTACTTAAAGCAACTACTGTAACCCAAACATCATTTTATTAATTAACAAATAACAGACAGCGGCAATTACCTTTAGAACATACACTACCATAACAACGGCATGCAAAAAAAAACCCGTTACCTGATTAACAATAAAAATGCGCGCTAACATACTACCTTCACCGCCCACCACCAACAACCATCACCACCACTTACATGGACCACACCATCACCAACCAGCACCCGCCGCCGCCGCCGCCGCCGCCGCCGCCGCCTTCGTCCTGACAACCACACGCACAACAACTGCATTCACTCACTGGTGGTGGTGGTGGTGGTGGTGGTGGTAGCGGTAACAGTCAGGTACTTCAGATATGCATGCGCATACGGGTTGTGTTTCATCTCAGCGTAGCGATTAATACAACCCGTGACCAACAATTCTGCAATGCGCCCCCCGTAAATCGCGGCAACACTCTCCAACAGTTCGGTGCCTTGGCGGGTCAACCCAGCCAACTTCTTCTGGGTGTCGTCCGAGGCAGCTTTGGCGACACGCCAACGCACTTCCCAGATCATGGCCTTGATGTTGGTGTCGCGGAGCTGATTGGCTTCTTCCGGGTAGCAGGCAGTATAATTGGCGTTAGCTATCGGCTTCAAGCACTCAGGAATAATCCGCGGAAGCTTCCCCTGTTCAATGGCAAGGATTGCAGTTGTCAGCTTGACGATTTCATCCTTGCACTTCTGCTGGTCAACCTAAAAACCCAATTACAATTACACCAAATATTCAATTATTAAAAATAAAATAATGTAAAATAGGCAAAATACCGACCATGAGCTTAATCAGCTCTTTCGAATATTTTTGGATGTTTCCGTCCAAAGTAATGCGGATTTCAGCCCGCTTGACGGCCTCCGGATCCAACCAGACCTTGACGGCTTCGCTGCTGTCAGTCGAGGTCGAGGCTGCACCCTCTACCTCCTGCCGCAGCGCCGCCCGTTCGCCGCTCCTGCCGCTTGCTCCTTCTGTGCTTGGCGCTCTGCGGCCGTTCGTTGTTCCCGCTCATTATCAACTCTCTTCAGCAGAGAGTCGTATAGGCTTTTGGCCAGGTGCAGCTCTTTGGACAAGTCGAAATTGGCCTGGCGCAGATGGGCCACCTGGACCTCCAGGGCGGCTTCTTCCTGCTGAGCGGTCTCAGCGGCTGTCTTGACTTTCTTTGTCGGTGGCGGGGTCATCTACAAAATAAAGTGAAATATTAGAATCATATACAATGTAACAACAACAGCAACAACAACAACAACAACACTAACCAGTATAACACTACCTTAACTTATAACTTCTAAGATCTGAATTAGCGTGAAAGCTGACAATTTGAGCATTCGACCTTCTTGTTTGAGTTCTATAGAAGGGATGTACATAGACGTTATCGGGCGCAGTATAATTTCGAGTTCTGTATTTAATGTGTAAACATGCTCGGACTGGTCTAACTCAGGAGCATAGCGCTCCATTTCAATCATCCACTGTAGAAATTCTAGCAGTCTTTTTGTTAAAGTTATTCCCGTTCTTTTCGCTTCTCCATAACCATATTCATCCACTGAAGATACATTGTTTGCTAAAACCATTATACCAGCAGTATAGTGCCAGAAAACAAAAGTCTTGCCATTTCCAAAGCGATAAGTTCTTATCCCCTCCAAACCGGGGTATGAAATTTCTTCCAACTTTGACTCCATGTCCAATTAGATGTGTACTAAATACTGTAGTTAGTCTGTGCAATTCCTTAATGCAAAAAAAGGTTCCCAAAATAGTAACGATGTCAGCTTGTCTGTCAATTATTCTGACAAGCTAAGACCGTCACTAATTTGGGGCAACGCCCTCTTTTTTGCATTTTTGATATTTTTTTTTTGCTTTTTTTATTTATTTCATTGGGAAAAATATATTCAGAGTGTTAGAACAGCTAATTTGGCACATAGGCCGCTAAGCTGAACAAAAGTTAGATCCAAGGGCACAGCACCAGCACTAGTGATGCGGAAGCAGTTTGTGTCCCATAAGTGTGGTCTGAGACGGATCCGAACGGTTCTCCCTGTGGCGGTCCTGATTCGATAGCACTGAGTTTTCCGTGAAGTAAAAGCCCGATCCCACATCCGAAGAATTGTACCGTCTACATACAACCTTGCCATCCGTATAACAACTGCTTTATCATACTCGCCAATGGTTTGCATAAGACTCCAACTGGATCCACGAGCTGCTAATGATCCGATAATAAGATGCCCATCCTGTATTCTGACACCCACGCGAATGTTGTCCGTTAAGTGATACCATAGCACGCCATGGGAAAGGCATAACAACGGTAAAGATAGGCGCTCCATATTGGCGGCTGCAGAAGGCGAGATATATGATTATAGACTCTTAGTTTTTCCTAGATAGCGATACATGTGTGTAACCGCTACACTTCTGACGTTCAGAGTGGCTATGTTATTTCTGTACAACTTCTGACTATACCGCTTACCATTACTGATCGATCAGTGTCATGAGAGTTGCACAAAGCATCCGGAACTCTAATACAGATATTTCCACGGGTCCTCCATTGGCTGGACGTATAAAACAGATCTGTGCTTGCTTATTTATCGCACGTCCGTTCACTTTGATAAACAAATCTTTACGCTTGGCATCAGTGATTACCCGAACAATAGGTTGCCAACGATTAATCGATTTGACAAGTGTCTGGGGCATCTCACCGGAGAGTTCCATCCTAATAAGTTTGCGAGCCACACGCACATCATACTCATCCATACTCTCAACAGACTGTTCAAAACCTTCATTGGGATCATTATTCACCAAACCGCCAGGGCATACCCGTACAAGCATAAAAGACTTGTTAGCGGCACGCCACCCCATGCACAGAGTATCGGTAAAATGATAATACTTCACACCGTCCTTCTCGTCTGTGTTAACGGACATAGCGTCTTTAGGTTGTGGCTTGATTGAAGACATTCTTAGTTCTAGTGAGAGGGAGAAAACTGGTTTGTTTAATACTGAATGTCCACCGTAATGATACGTAATGCTGTTTCCTGATTGACTTCTGACATACTCATACCTTCATGGATCTGCTCATTGAGAGTAGCTTTACATCTGCCATTTTTATTTAAACAGTCAAAGGTCCGTAGCCGGTTATTCTGTATATTTGTCGTCCACTCAGTAGGCTAGTTACGTTATGAAAAATTTTGTTGAACATGACTTCAGGGATCATAACCGGATCACTAGGCAGCTGTGATGTCATTTTGATTTGAACGTACACTTCCAACGTCCACAAAATAATACACAATGTCGAGACAATGCTGTAGAATATGAAATCTTTTTTATCCATTGTAGCTTGTCGAATTGTTTCCGCCGACTTCATCTGACGTTAATCTCAGAGTATTTAGAAACGCTTCTGTCACGTCCTTCGAAGCCTTGATATCGATTTCCGTTATATTTCTGTTTCCCCTAATGGATTGATAGATTTGCAGGGAATAGAAACTGAGTAGGAGGCCAAACATAATCACCCAGAAAACGGTACCTGCGACCTGCTTTCTGTTAATTTTTGAGAAGTCCATTTATAAAGTTCCGGTCTTTCACTCGTGTTCGCATACTGAAAAACTTGTTAATAAATTTGCATACGAACACATCGTTCACTCCTTTATGCTTGGTTAACGCTGACATGACATCCTTGTATGTATATCCGTAGCAGCGTAGAGTAACAAAGAACATACAGTATTGGCCGCATACTGTGCTGTCTACGCTTTGTCGCTCCGTGTTAGATAAAATAATAAAGTCGTCCCCCATCCAGTTCTTGATATGCTGCGAGTAAACGGACGGGTTTTCACCGTACGAATCAAAAGCCTCAAGTATGCCTGGTGAGACACAGTAGAATGCAACCCAGTGCTGTCCGGGATCGCCCTCCACCTCCGTATTGACAATGTAAGCGCCGGGAAATTCCTTGTCTGGGATTCTGTTGGCAGAATACACTCCGATAAAAATCTCGCGGATCTTCGGATCTCTCTGCAGTGCGTCTTGAATCTGTATGTTGTTCATGGTGCAAAGTCAAAAATGACTTGACGATTATTGTTAATTTCTATAACGTTATCGAATACTAGCATGGCAACACAGACAACATTTTCCTCCAAACCCTTAGCAAATTTCAAATGTATGTTCAGATTTCCATGACGCGATAAGGACATTGCTCCTCGTCCTGTGTGTCCACGTGTGAAATCGAAACCGTATAGGCAGAATCCCCCCTTGTTGTACTGTTCACGGTCTATTGGTAATTCGCCCGCTCCTTCGTTAAGACGTTCAAGTGTATCAAGCAGGCCTTCATAGCCTTGTATAGAGCTGCCTTTCTCGTAGTTTAAATTGTAGCCTTGTGTGGGAAATAGCTGACCGTCAATCTCGGCAACAATGTTCGTTAAATTGCAGTGCGTGAAATTGAATGGTGATGATGCATATTCGCCGGCAAACGATCGGCTAGGCACTAGGCCAAAAATCATAATTTTCGGCAACTGTCCCATTACAATATTGGACCAAACAGCCTGTTGCTGTCCAAGAATAAGTGTATGTTCACGCATCACCACTCGCTCAATGTGATATTTGGCTGTGTTGCTGAGTAGTTGTTTGCTCAGTGCGGTAAAATAATCCGGAGATGGCTCAAATTTTCTTACTTGCAAACGTGGATTTCTTATAGCGACAGTTTTTGGGGCGTTGCTATCACTGTCAGCAACAAAAACCACTTCATTTTTATTCCTCACCAATTTAATTGTGAGCTCAACTCCAGGCAGGAGTGATTTTTCTTGTTGAAACAGATCACAGTGCAGCTTGCCTGACAATTGTAACGGTTTCATATTCTGTAGCCAATCGCGCCGTTTGTTAGCTCCATCGCTACAGAAACGGTTCACTTTCGCCGCATCCGCTGATGTTACATGACCTGGTTTCTTCTCCCAGTTATTATCTAATGCAAATCCTGATAGAGATAGCTGCGATTTTTGAGCTTGATCCGTAAAGCCTAGCAGCGACTCTAGATACGCACGGTAGTGATACAGCGTGCTTGTATCCGTGACATTCCTGCCACCGATACTAACGGTGACAGATTGGAATAAGCTGTGCAAAATGTTGTTAATTGGTGCCAGACAGTCCGAGTCTTTCAAATCTGCGCCATCCTTATTCGTAACGTGCAAGTCACACTTAAATCTAATATCCGCTAGGCTCACCAACTCACTCAGAGAGGGAGCAATAGTAAAAACAATATCGTTTGCTGAATCGAATGTTGCTTGAGCTGGTCCAATGTCATAGTCCTTCGTATTCCATCTTTCTGTCAGTGTTGCCGGTAGGTAGAATAGATGGCTTTCCAGAAGCATTGAAGGCTCCGAGTTTGCTTCGATCATTGCCATTTTTTTTTGTCAAAATCTATTAGCGATAGCGTCGATGGCTAACTGTCGCTTGGTTCGTTTTCTTGTTCCTTTTCGTTTGGGCGTGCGTTTTGCTTGTCGACGTGTTTTCTGCGCTTTGTGTCTTCGTACTCTCCGTCGCCTGCGTCCTCCCTTAATGCCCATTTCTTCGCCGGCGGACTCTTTTAGCTTTTTGTTAACTTTTTCTACTGCTGTATCGATGACCGACTCCACTGCCTTAGAAGCAACTGTCTTCATATGTGGTTGTGCTTTAGTTACAAGGCTCGAAATGTATGGTGCAGCTTTGCTAAATAGACCTTTAGCAAATCCAATCACCCGCCCCCAGAAGCTCCCACCAAAAACTGGGGCGCCTCGGTATTTCGGCATACCGAAGCCATGCTGTTTGGCAAATAAATCTGTGTAGCGAGATTCGCTAAAATGGTGCTCTTTCAGTACCATGCTTAATATTTTTTTGGTCTGAAATGTAACTTAATCACTGCTACTCCGCTATGAAATCGTATTTCTTCTCCTCTGTCGTCAGTCACTTCAATCTCCACTGAGCTAAATGTCTGTTTTTGAACAGGCAAATAATGTGGATTCTCAAAGCGCAGAACAGTACCATCGTATGAACTGGCTTCGGTACACAACGTGCGCAGAACAGGGACCATTGCATCCCCTACGAGTTGATATTCCACTAAATCACAGTAAATGTTCACAATGCGACAATGTTTTGGTGGACGTAACACGAAGGGTTCCTTTTCAATCCCCATATAAGGATAATTATCGTGTAATCCAAGGGCACGTGTATACTCCGCTCCTTCAAATATAACTTGACTGTCACCGCGCACGAAAAGCTGTCCATGATCTCCTTGAATTTTGATGGCTGCAAAAGGGAGTTTTTCATACTGCTTTTTTTCGTCTTCCGTTGTTTGGGGTAAATCTTTAGGCTCTCTGTTAATCAAGTCGTGGTTGCTGTAGCGAAAGTCCAAATTGCGAGCAAAACGCGGATTGTATGTGAGCATTTCGTTTACGCTACTGATTAAATCATATTCATCTCTATAGAATAATTTCCTTGGCAGCGTACGCACTTCAAAAGTCGGCATATATGGTTTGCTTATCCCAACCTTTAGATCTGACTGAAAACGCATTTCCATTGGCGGGAGAATTAGTTCAGAAAGTCCAACCTCCCACGATCCGTCCAAGTCAATTGAACGGACGAGTTGTGTCGTATAGCAGCCAGGACGATTATCCGGGAATATCGTCTTGGATGCAGAACTGGGTAGTGACATGTAAAAACTCATTTTAGATTCTCCTTATCTTCCCATGAATCATAAGCTGGTCCGTAACCATACCATCGCACGAGATATTGTTCCTTTCCTTTATGCTTTCTCGTCCTTAATATCCGTGATATTTTATGACCTGGTCGTTCAGTCATAATAAATTTCGACAACTCTTGACGATAGAACAAGCCGTCCACTGCTTCACCTGATAAATCTTCAACTGCATACAACCATTGCTTTCCTTTCTTGACAACTTTTACTATTTTAAAAAGCTCTTCCGTGTAGTTTGTTTCATAGCCTTTCTCAAACGTAAGTTTATTTTTGGCAAGCCGCACATAGTCGTTAACAGCAAAAACAGGAGGTTTAATTGTATCCTTTTCATCTTCCTCAAGCATTTTTCCCCGAATTACGCGAGCTTCTTCTACGTCCACTTCACTTGGTGCAAAGCCTATAGCCGAATGCACGCTGTTATTATATGCTAATACTACATTATCCAGTGCATCCAGGTATCGGTAGGTCTGTTTCTCTGTCATATAGACATAAAGTCTGTCCTTGAGCGTTCTGTTGAAGCGCTCCACCACCGCACACTTTATGTCGTCGTTCTTAGTGGTGAAAAAAGTAACTCCACAATCGCGAAAGAAATCTCTAACTTCCGTTGCTGTGAATTCTTTTCCATTATCGCTCTGACATCTTAGCGGCGGTGTACGTAAATCTCCATAGATTTTTTCCAACGCTCGAACGATCTCCCTTGGTTTCTTCGATTTTACAGGCATCGCCCATGCATATCGTGAGAAACAATCTATGCATGTTAACAAGTACTTTACTCCATCGTTTTCCTTGTAAAACTTCTGCATATCGGCAAGGTCAATTTGATGTTGATCGTTTACACCGACACATATGATTTTTCTTCTTTTAAATTTTGAGCGGTGCGGCCGGTGTTCGGTGTAGGTGTCTTTTGACTGCAAGTATCGTTCAACTTGCTCTTTTGTGAATCCGTGTTTACTAGCTTCCGCGTACAGACGCTGAACTCCGCCCAAGCTACCTGGGTTAGAGGGGTCCAAATACAAATCATCCAATGAAACCATTATGCAAAAGATATCCAACCACCACCGCCTGTCTGGTGTTGTGTTTTACGTTTCTTTGTTGGAGGCTGGTTATCACTCCTGGCTTTTTTGCTTCGCAGCGGCACTATTTCCTCTGGCTTGTATAAAATTGCTGGAACGGGGGTTTTATTTAGTGCCCTATATGTCAATGCTGGCGTGATTGCCGGTGCTGGCAAACTATGCTGCTGATAAGTAAGTGCCTTTCTGGCCGCAGGTGCTGCAATACTTGGCTGCTCGTAAGTCAAAGCTTCCAACTGCTGAGACGTTGGCAATTGTGGCTGCGCATATGTGATAGCTTTTCGGTTTGAACTAGTGGGTAGCTGCGGCTGCTCGTACGTTAAAGGCTGTACTAAGGCTGCGGGTGGCATCGCATATGAAGAATCTAAATCATCGTCACTTTCTGGCCATTCAACATTCGGCACAGTAGTATTGTCAGCTAAAGCCAGCGTAGGAGAAGGACTGCGTAATTCCCAGTACGGATTGCCTGCTGGGAGCGTTGGAACATTTTGATACACAGGCTGCGGGTTTAGGGTGTTGTAAGACAGGACAGGTAATGCTGGTCCTTTAGTAATTTTAGACAGATTTGGTTGCCGCATTGTACTAGATGTATTTTTAATACGGGCCTGCTTGGAAATCCGTTTATTTTTTGGATGCGGTTTATAAACATGCCGCACAGTTGGTTTTCCCGGTACATTGATATACTGTGGCACGGACACCGGGTAATATACAGGCTTTTCCTTTTCGATATACTGAACCGTATGTTCGATTGGATCGGATTGTACTTGAGTGTCTACCGTTAGAGGTTTAGGTTCGGGAAAATACTGAACCATGGGTACGGTATCCACTTGTGCGGCATGATCGTGAGTAATGGTTGACCGCAACGGTGCACTAGAAATTTCCGTTTGGATTGATACCGGTGTCGGTTGCGAGGCTACCAGATCCAATTGAGGAGGCTTTTGTACACCAGGGTTTGTTTCGGTGTTGTCTTGGTGCTGCAAATGTCTTTCGATCTCGCTTCGAATTTGATACGCTTTCGTCCAGGGTGTTGGACACGGCTTCATCACCGTATTATATTCTGTCTCCGGTACGAGCACATACGTTTTCATTTTGCAATGAATGTAGATAACAGTGTTCCTAATATTGGTAGTAAGGCACCAAGAAATCCGCCTTTTTGCTGCAAAATTTTCTGTTTCCGTTTTTGCGGAATATCGCGGTTTGCCAGTCGCTTAATGCTTGCTGCATATTTTCTAGCTTGCTGGACTTCTGTTTTGCTAAGACTGGCTGAATTTTTTAACAAATTTAAACATGCCTCCTCTATAGCACTCATTTGTTTCTTGGTACATCGTGCAAAATAGTTCCTGCGCTGTATGGGTGACATTGTTTGCAATGCGCGAACTATATCAAAAATTTCTGATGGATTCATGGTGTATAAATACGCCTGTGATTAAAAATATGCGATTGGAGTCGCAAATTATCCGGAGTCTCAGGTCGTAAGTTTATAATCAGATATCCGTATTGTTCCTTAATGGCCTTCTTGTATGCGTCCTCTAAATGTTTCACGCCAAGTTGCCGACTCAGGACACGAATTTGTTGAATGTCTCTCACACTTTTGAACAAAATCAGATATTGAGAATTCACTGCTATATCACGCATGCTTTTTCCTTGTTTAAACAAATTTTGTGAAATAAAAACGGCAGTCACATTTTTATGATGCACATCTCGCGTGAAAAGTGTTGAGGCTTTTACATTATTTGCTAATTCTTCCATTAAATCATCAAGAATGAGTAGCGTTGGAACAACAGGGTTGAAAAATCCTTCTTCAAACAGCTTATTGAAATCAGATATTAATTCAACAGAAGATGGGAAATCTTTGAACAAATTCTGCCAACTCCCGTATGCATATACAATACGCTTGGGGCAAGGATAAAAGTACTTGTGCGGCTCTTTCAGTAACTTTATAATCAAAGTGGATTTGCCAGACATTGTGGGTCCACAAACGTACACCGAACACGGTGTCTTGAAACGAAAATCAAAATTTACACGCTCCATTTCTTGTTAAGTTGTAACACAGTTTTTACAACATATACACAACCTAACAGCCTGTACCAGCTTAATGAGCAAATTACCAAAACAGCAGTAGATTCAACTTGACCGCAGGCAAGTTAAAACTTCTACCGATTTGGAGCAATTCAGCTCTCTTTTTTTTCGCATTTTCTTGAAATGAATATATGGAGTTTTTCTTAACAGAACAATGAATACAAATAACTGCCTAACATGTATTTGAAAAACTCAGAAAAGTGTGTAGCAATGCATGCAGAGTCAACGGAAACGTTAAGTCGCAAAAGTCAAGTTTGCGATGTGAAAAACTCATTTTTTTATTAAGATTAGTGCAAATTAACCGAAATTTTTAAACAAATTCTTCCGGAAAGGTAAACAAGCCGCCAGTTCTATTAGGACACTGGGCAACCAGTTTCTCACACTGTGTTAACGTGAAAATTGGCTCATCGTCTTCCGTTTTGCACTCGTCACGGTGGTCGATTCCGGTGGAATTATTTTCCCATTGTGCAACCAGTTTATCGCATTGTGATAAAGTAAGGACTGGCTCCTCCTCTGCACATTTGTCAATTTCATTCAGCCATTCTTCCAACTCGTTGGACGACTTTTCCTCCTGAACAGGCTGACTCGAATCAACCTTAACTGGATTGGTCCGATTTTGCTTCTGAGGTGTGGTCTGCGTACTTCGACTAACAGATTTAGGACTAATCTTGAACTCGCTCATCATATCTGTCGCCGGCAGCCGCTTGCGCTTGCGAGGTGTGGTCTGTGTACCTTGAATAGCGGTGGTGGTGGTACCAACCTGTGACTCACGCATGAGCTCCGCCTCCAGGTTCTGGACAAACTCGTCAATGTCCAAAGTAGCAGATTTTCGTTTTTTGCGCACGGCACTTACATCAAAGTCAGGAGACGGTGGCGGATTAGACGGGAGAGTGGATCGGAGGCGGTCAATGCAAGTATTTACTGCTTTGACACTCTTGGCGCCTAAAATAGTACACTTTCCCGAACTGAACACTTTAACCGTGATTCCCAGATCGTCGTATCGCATTTGGGCCGCATCAAACAGTTCTGGCTCGTAATACAGGCTGTTGGCTTTCGCAAATTTATACAGATTAATAGGATGCTGATGGTTGTACGTCGCCATGATATTTGCAATGCGCTTGCTGAGAACTTTGGCCGAAAAACCAAGATGGGTTAAGCGAAAACGGTATCGCTTCAACAGTGTGCGTACTTCTTTTTCAGAAGTACCACCATTGATGATCGCTTTGCCCGAACTGAAAACTTGGCAATAGCTCCCATCATAAGATGTAAGATTGAGCGCCTTAAAATCCTTCACTGATGTACACTTAGTGGACGATGCAATTTTCTGCAGATCAAACTTGCAGTCAAACACAACAACAGTTATGATATGGTGAATCATTTTCCAAGTAGAATGAAATAAGAACCGTGCAAAACTAAAAATGAAGTGAGACTGATTTCAGACCTGTTCCTTCATAACCTTTTTATACGCATTTCATCGATCATATCTGCTACAGAGCAGAAGCAGGAATTTCCGTGCACCGTAAGCCAATCAGAAGTCAAAGTCCGCCTTCTAAAGAAATCTGGAACTTTCCTGATTTAGAGTGCTACCCAGAAACCACAATACTTTTAGCTTGGCCGCAGACAAGCTAAGAGTAATGCAGATTTTGGGGCAACGCCCTCTTTTTTTTCTTTTTTATGATTTTTTACATTTTTTTCTTAGGTGATTTTATAAATAATAATAGGAAATAAGATGTTCGAACAAATTCATTTACGGTTTAGGAATAAGTTGGTTAAGCAGTTTGCACACGCTTCGAAAATTCCGGTAACCCAGCATAATTAAGGCTCCCTCAAGCGAGATAGAGATCGTACGTCCAAAGGAGGCGTGGTAAGCCAGTTTAATATCGATAACCGTATCGTTGGCATCTTTTATGTGGGCGTACTTTGGGGATTGTCCAATGCACGCAGCGTCCAAACCCAATCGAATTTTACCTTCGTTCAGCAGTAGGAGTAGATTATTAATGGCAGGTAAGTCCAGTATAATACCTTTCTGCCGGGCAGTATTAAGTCCGTCAGAAGCGGGACTGCGGGCAAGAAGAACAGTGTTACCGATTGTATCAAACCATAATGAAGATTTGCTGGTGATCTCATAGCACTTGACGTTGCCGTCCTGAAACTGGTACTTCAGTTCGGGAAAATCCATCGTGTACGATAAGTTAAATATTATTGACTGCAAGCAGAACAAAAATGAAGCAAGTGTAAAATATGTGTCACAAACGCCGTGCTAGATAACTTTCAACATACTTCTGCCATATTCACCTCTACCCATAAGAAAAGTATGATTAAGGATACGGGGGACAGATATCCACACCATCAACGGGTTTCACTTCAGTGACATCCGGCAGATTGTCCAGTTCCATATCGGAATGAGCATATGGCCCATCAACTTGATCCTCGGAGTCATCGCAACCGCAATTGAAATTCAGAACTCGCCGATTCCATCGACTGAGTAACCATCCGCTTAGCTGCTCTTGCACATCCAGTACGTTTTTTATAAATTTTTTGCTAACTACAGTATTTAGATGGTCACACATGTAGTTATGTCTTGCATGATGCACACTGATATCCTCAAAAGGTAGGAGATCTTCAACCCCCAATCCGCAAGTAAAACAATACAGCCGGCCAGCGCCGCGGTGATAGAACCCTGCCTCAGCCACCTGGTATATATCCTGACCAGGGAACAGATTTAAAAAGCCAAAGAACGTCTCTATGCGCTTATTCACGTCCACCATGTTCGAATTGAAAAGGACAACCTCGTCCTGATAGTCACGACGATAATGCGTATACGTAGGTTCCAAATCTTTAGGATCCACCATTTTTGCGATTGAACACAAAAAAATTCCGAAGAAAAAGAGAGAGTCGAACTTACTTTGTACAACCACCCTGTCCCTGATATATTTTCATATATGTTAGTTCGTTCACTTCTGTCGAAAGTTGCGTCCTGTGTCTGACTTGTAAATCTTAGTAAACTTCTGCCACTGGTAAATCAGTAACTGAAATTATAGATTTTCGAGCAGTGACACCTCAACTGCAGCCGTGTCAGATTGCCTTAACAGGCATCCCTAACAAAGGTACAGATGGGGTTTTTTTGCCCTTTTTTTGTTTTTTCCCCATTTTTTTTATCATTTTTTTCCCACACCGTTTTTTACTTTTTTTTCTGTTTTTCCTTTTTTCAGTTTTTTTTCAAGGCTTTTTTTTTTTTTTTTTTCCTCTTTTGTTAATTTTTTTTTGGGCTTTTTTCTCTTTTTTTTTTTTTTTTTAAAATAAATGCATCAAAACATCAAACGAATAGTTGAAAAAATAGTAGAAAATTTATCGTGCGAAAACTTCAACACAGCTTTATTCCTGGCTTGAGAAAAATAAATGCAGAAAAATTTTCCAGTCTTAAAAGTAATCTTAAGATTATCATTAACCCCATCACCATGCAAGAAAAGTTCCATCGGCTTACATTTTAACACTGAAGAGTCCAAAAGATCCTGAATGGTGCCATCAGAAATGTGATGAAGTATTTGCGAAACAACGGACGAAGATAATTCCATGGCAGTATACACAAAGCGTTGGTCAGCTTCAGTCGAAAAGGTCTTGCAGAATGATACGGCACTGGTCTTCTTGTGAAATCCCATGTACGAGTCACGTTTAATCTCGTACCACACGGTCGTAGCATCTTCCAGATACAAGTCCATTACGGTGGCTGCGGGTCCTGTGAGCAGTAAACAGAAAACTGAATATAAGCATAAAAGTCTGCGCACCGTCCTGAGTGTTTTGTATCATTGCATTCTTCATTGACATCTGACTATCGATCTGACACAGCGGCACAGACGTGACTGAACACGCTTACCGGGTTCTTGAAACCGAAAGGCACTGTGGTGAAATCCTCCAGCAACACGCGCTTATCATACACCATGCGTAGATGTTTCTTCAGATGGATGGTGGAAATTTCCTGTGCTTTGAAGTTCCGTTTGATGTATTCCGGGTAAACAACCTTTGCAAAAACGAATTGATAATGGTAAATTATGATTGATAACGGTGTAAAGTTTTTCGTTTTTAATTAATACGTACAGGCAGCGTGGCTCCCTCCAAGATTTCGGTTAATTTGGCGAAATCGAGCTTTTCTCCGGTGCGCTGAAGATCATCGTTTAGGATGTCGTCGGTGTAACCGTTCTGTGTCATGCCCTTAACCTTCAGCTGGATTCGACCAGTATTGGTCTCGTAACTGTATACTTTCGGGCCGCAAGACACAAACCGGACAATGTGCTCATCAGGCTTTAGCTCACTGCTCCATTGACCAAGTCCGCTCCCGATATCGGGCAGCCAGCGTCCTTCTTTGTGGACGAAGATCACGGAATCCGTATCAAAATACAGAAGGCGCGGTCCGAGCTTGGCCATCGTTTTGAAAAGCTGAATGCGTGCGTGACTAGTAGTAAAGGCTGCGATCGCAAGATTGGCACAGTTGCTGCCTTCGTTGTAGTCGTCTTTCTGTGAATAAGTGACCATCATGCACTCCGGAGTTGCGGCGTGAACACAGTGGATTTCGACGGACTTGGATCGTATCAGATCAAGGTATTGTTTCACGCAAAAGATGAACACAGTTTGTTGCAGATTGTCTCTTTGTCCAAACTTTCCCCAAAAGGAATTCAGCATCAGCTTGGCAACTGCTCGTCTTGCAGGATTGTCTTCAATGCGATTGATATCCAGAAAAATTCCATCACGGAGGGCAACTTCCTGAACGTACCGCTCTTTCTGCTGTTGTGTAGACCAGCCGGGAGGAAAACCGCTGGCTTCTAATTTTTCTTTGTAGAACATATCCACATATTCTTTAAACAGGCCTACCCGGGTTTCACTCCAGTGCCAAACTTCGTACACTTCTTTAACCTGATAACCTTGCCTGATAGCCATATGCAGCTCTGGAGTACAAAAGGTGCCTTCAAAGCTCCGTTGTTCATCAGTATGCGAGCAGTAGTTGTTGAGTCCCTCGTCAGCGCATGTACGACACAAAGTGAACACCAGCTTGTTATTGATGGTGACTGGCAGAACAGGAAAGCGAATTCTGGCTGGTGGCAGGACTTTGCACCGCACAAATCCAAAGTATTCAGTAACCGGCTTGAAATTTGAAACGATAATTTTAGGATGCCCGATGGGGTATTCAGCCGTTTTGTTGATAAAAGGGTACAGCGACACAATGTCGTAATGTAAGATTTGCTCTCCCTCTTCGACTTCCTTGAACAAGCACGAGGCGTTAGTCCGACCGCCTTTAAAGGCTTCGCGTGGTTGAAGTGGGTCACGTAGATTCTGATTCAAAAGAAACTGCTGGATGTCCGGATCTTTTCTTTCCTGTAACCATTCGCAAGACCACTTTTCTTCCACATTGTAACCCATTCCTTCCAAATAAAGCTTCTTGCGTATCCACTGCTCGTACATTTCCGACATTTTCTTGAGCGAAAACGGCGCCCGGTCATCTTCATTGGTACACGCAGGGTGTCCGTGGTGAACACATCCGTTGTACTCGTAAATAGTGTTCGTGTCCGGATCGAAGCCGTCTACAAAGTATCGGTCAAACTTGCGTTCTTTACCGTTTCTCCCGTGCTGAATATTCGGATGATCCAATCCGATCCATTCCAGCCACTGGGTCGCCTCGGCACTTGTTTTTCTATTTGGCTGGTAACCATTTGCGGAAATGACTGCAATCTCCTTAGGTTTTAGCAGTTTGGTCTTATAATACGTTTGGCAGGCAGAGGCTATAGTGATGTTCAAAAATGGATCGACATTGGTCATGCTGATGAAATTTTGACGGAACTGGAGAGCACATTTTCGTAGTACGGTAACATCTCTTGAACAGTAGTCGGACATCTCGGCACGAAAATTGAAAACCCCTTTAAAATTTTACTAGGATTAGGAAAATGACAATATTTAGCATAAAAGAATAAAGAAACGTACCTTTCTTTTGCATTTCTTCTGCATGCCACTGTTCGAACTGTCTGCGATCCGCTCGTTTCAGACCGTCCACCATGTATTCACTGACATCGGGAAACGGAAGAACTTTGTCCCAGTTTTCCGGCTTGTTTAAGCGATGTGGAAAGTCGCCTTTGGATTCGCAATCAGTCAAGCCAACAGCCTTCGGAAAATTGGACAGTTTCGTCATCACGAAATTAAGGGTATCGCGAGCCGTTATTTCCAAGGCAGGATACCGGAGGTCAAGAATTTGACTGCCACGGCGTATGACCTCGACTCCTTTCAGGTTGTTCTCAATCAAGTATGACAACAAGAAATGTCCGTCATATCCACGGAAGTTGTGTGCCACTAACGTTGCGCCACGGTGCCGCTCCGAAAACACCCATTCACCGAATTCTTTTTGTACGTCGTATCCAGCCATTGGAACACCGTCAGGAGGAAAACGGAACTCTTCACCGCTCGAATATTGAGCCACAACGTAACATGGTTTATGGACACCTTCGGCGTCCAAAAATGTTTCATAATCAAAAAAGATAAACCTGTCCGCCGATCCATGATCACGTGCCTCAAGGGGTTTAAGATAGCACTTGTGAGTTGCTTGGTTCACCCATGCCTGACAAATATGACAGAACATCTCTCCACATTCATGAAGCTTGATGGTGCGGGTAAGTAAACTGACGAAAACTCCACATTTCGGACAAATAAACAGATCTTCGCAGTAAGTACGTCCATTTTTTCGTCGTTGCTCATGGATATCAAAACACTGGTTGTTGTTAAATTCTCGTTTACACCTTCCACAAAATACACGATCTTTCGGTTCCGGTTCAGCGCATTTATCGCGGGGTCTATAGCATTTTGGGCAAAAGCCGGAACATCGGTGCTCCTCTTTATGATCATATGCCTTGTCACAGCCGTGACAATAATACCCACGCTGATGAAATCCAGAGGGCGTCGTAATAAAGTCAAAGTGTCCTTCTTCATGAAGGAGGTACATCGGTTTCAGCTTCCCTTGATTTTCAGGAAATTTAGCGATGACAATGTTACCCTGATCAGCTCCAACAACTTTGATCTGGTAATCTTTTAACACTGTCTTTTGAAATTTTTCGATGTCCAGGACGGAAAACTTTTTACCGACATCCAATCCAGCTGCATGTACAAGCTGGCAGGCCAGTTTCTGTAATTTCTTGCTGGTTTTGTTGGTTAGAGATCGCCAATACGTGCGGTCTTTGGTGGGATTGTGATGGCATTCCCCCAAAACAAGACAAGCCGGTAAACATAGATTATCCCCTACGTTCACCTGAACGATAGATCGGGCAAATCTTTTCCGATCTGATGACGAATGGATATGCTTGCGCTTTGAGGCGCCTCCGGCCGGAATAACTGTGCGTTGAATGATCAAACGCAGCGAGTCGTCAATGCAAAAAAGACCACCAGAATTGATTTTCATTACCATCTCTGTTAGATCCCGCGGATTGAAATTACTGAAGAACTGCATTTTAAGGTGCATTGGGTTTTCCATGGTTTGCGTGAAGATTGTGACGCACACCGCGTCTGTGGGATTGAAATCTTTTGAGCACAGCTCCCAAACGGCCTGAAAGATTTCTGGTAGGGCTTGCAACGAAGTAACGGTATCGAATTCTCGAGGTAGAGACTTGATCTTTAAACTGTAGAAATACTGATGATGGTTAAACTTTTTGGATCGGTTGTGGGAAATCTGTTTAAGAGTAAACGAATCGGACCAGTCACGTGTGGAAGTTGACGGTCCTGACTGAGGATTGTTCGTGGTTGGTCCGGCTTGGTCTAGAACAGGTGGGCTGAGTGCCTCATCCACCGCTACTTCATTAGCTGCAGTGGCGTCATCTGTGTTGTTACCACCGGTCTGTAAAGGTGCCGGAAAATGGGGCGGGGTGTGAACTTGTGACCAGCGGAAGCTTGAGTTCGTAGCCTGAGATGTTTCTTCAGTACCGCTTCCGTTTTGGCGTCCGGCTAATAGCGACTGGCCATTGTCGACTGAGGTTGCGGGTAGTGATGGTGGAGTATGGACTTGCGACCAGAAAAATCGACTGCCAGATGGACCTGGCATTGGTGACGGCGGTTGCGCTGGTAGTGGTGAATAAGGATTAACAAAAAGATCGAAGTTAAATCCATCGTCACTATTCATCTCATGATTCATCTCCATGTTGACCGTTTGGTAATTCCGTACTTGTAATGGAACGACCGTTGATCTACGCATCAAAAAAAAATATTCAAACTTCTAAATGATTTTTAGCATGGAAAAATAGTATTGAGTCTACCAACCGTCGCTTTTCGTATGCCAACTTGAAATATTCGTTGCCAATAGCTGCCCGAATCTGGTCACAAATCTCCTTGACTTGAAGAGACGTAGTTTGACGGCCGAAATTGATCTTGTGCCCCATCAACTGAATGCTCAGACCGACATCACGTAAGGTAGGCTGGAGAGCATCCCCGACCATAACCCGAGCAAGAACGGTATTGACGAAATATCGGGATATGTGGGTGCATGCTTTCCCAAGAATTGGCTTCTCGTGCTGCACACTGTCCGGTAGGAAATTGTAAAACTTCGTCGGAATTTTTAGCATCCACTGGTTTGAGAAGATCTTGTGCAAAGCAGGAAAAGCCTTGGATTCTTTCAAGACGGTCCTAATAAATCCACGACAATTCGGTTCGGAAATCGACTTATAACAACCACTGGGATCGAAAATAGAGATGTTCATTTGCTCTCCTGTTAACAAGGCAACCATAAGCAAGTTGTCGGCAGTAAACATCAAAGTTAAATCACCTGTGTTCGTAAATATCATGACTGACGAGTGGAAAAATTTTCTTTTCAACATTTCCGCGTTACTGGATTTCATGAAGATCATAAGATCAGACTTCTGCGTAAGTGCCTCCAACATTTTGAAGACGCTAGTAAATCCGCAGGACGTTGCCAGGATATCCAGATTCCAATGGTCACCGAACGGACGATCAGGAAGGTGTGCATTGTAACGGTTCGTGTCATACATGTTGGAGCATTTGATACCAGAACGGCGAGAGAGCACTTTGGTTAATTGGTCGAAGCAAGCCAATAATCCGAAACTAGGGCATGAGAGGTCCTGCAGAGCTCGAAGGTTGAAATTAGATTCGGAAAGGTTGTTTTGGATGAATTGTTCAAAGATGTTTAACAATTCGGGGCACCGATGAGTAATGTGATCGCCTGAAAGAGGATTTCGACACTTTGGGCAAGTCGATGTATCTTCATGTGAGGAAGGAGTCAGCGACTTCCGCACGACGATGTTTTTCTTCTTCTTCAACACTACGTTGGGCTGCAAGTTCCGGTTACGGACCGGAGGTTGCTTGGGTCGTACCATAATGGTACCCCTTTTAAAAAACAAGTTACCGTCAAATTTCAAGCAATAAGATCAAATGTAGTGATTAACGGATGTTGCCACTTAATGTGGGGGTGACACCCACTTGAAACCCCTAGGTTCCCTTGCGTTGCCTTGAATTTGTGTGTAAACGCAATCGTGACCACCCACGGCCGGGTTCGAGGCCCCCGAGTACTTCACTTCGACTCGGCGTTCAAAACTGCCCATATACGTTAGGTATCGTGGTGGCGACCTCAGGGAGCCGGGTTCGAGGCCCCCGAGTACTTCACTTCGACTCGGCGTTCAAAACTGCCCATATACGTTAGATATCGTGGTGGCGACCTCAGGGAGCCGGGTTCGAGGCCCCCGAGTACTTCACTTCGACTCGGCGTTCAAAACTGCCCATATACGTTAGATATCGTGGTGGCGACCTCAGGGAGCCGGGTTCGAGGCCCCCGAGTACTTCACTTCGACTCGGCGTTCAAAACTGCCCATATACGATAGATATCGTGGTGGCGACCTCAGGGAGCCGGGTTCGAGGCCCCCGAGTACTTCACTTCGACTCGGCGTTCAAAACTGCCCATATACGTTAGATATCGTGGTGGCGACCTCAGGGAGCCGGGTTCGAGGCCCCCGAGTACTTCACTTCGACTCGGCATGCTTAGTTGTGTAGGAATACAAGGAGCCCCTAGGGGGCAGTAGTACAATACTGAAACCCCCTAGGGAATATCCAGGGGCCCCCTAGAGCATACGTAATACGTGAACGTGCCCTTACATGGAAAATCGGCGATAGTGTACCCCTACAGGGACACTGTTACCGAATTTTCCCTCTTCAGACGCAAGAAAAAACAGCAACCGTTGTCAAAACAACATGGAGTGTTTAAAACTTGCAGAGGGAATTCGGAATGGGATCGGAATGGGACATATTATGCATAAATAACTGCAGCATGTACAGAGGAAAAGATATTCGTTTTTTGCCGTTGAACACTTAAATTTGAACTGTTTAATCCGTTTGTATATTGTTCATATCTTGATAAAAATTGCCGCTTCAATAAATAATAAAACTTTAAAACAAAACTATACGATTCAGTCGCCTACCGTTACAACGGATCGGGTTCACGAGGTCGGAAATGCAATAGAGGAATACGCGCAGAGGATACGCTCACGGTGCAGTACAGACAACACGGAAGAAAAAGACAACTCTGTCAAATTTAAACCACGGTTTAACTATTAGTGAAAATTAATCCCGTTATAAATATACAGATATACTGCAAAAATACAGATGTATATACAACTATATATATCCATATCCAATATTTCATATAAATATACAGTAAAGCACTGAGCAAACACACACACACACACACACACACCACACACACTTGCACGAAGCAGACACGGAATAGCAATGCGGCGGAAGCAAAACAAAGTTCTATAAATATTGAACACAATAAAAATTAGATTTAATTAAGTAGGTAATATTTAGTGAAATATATTATTAAGTATATACAGTAGACGAAGAAAAATCGTACGTACCCGTTCAGGCAAATGCCACTGTCACATACGGGAATCGACACTCAGAAGTCCACCAAAACACACAACGCAGCTGAAAATACATTAAACAAAATTATTATATTATAATATTGCATAATTTAATAGATATATATGTATATATATAGACTTACATTTCGAAAATTGAATCGAAAGGATTCAAAAATCAGATGGCATCCACGCACAACTGTGGAAAAATGGCGATTCCAACGGCTGGCTTGTGTGTTATGCAAACCAGCGTAACAGGTGCACGCTGCAGCAAGTGCACACAGTTAGCCTGTGGCCAGACAGGAGAGACACAGCGCTGACCGGGCAAACACACACACACACACACACACACACACACACACACACAGACACAGACACAGTACAGAGAGAGAGAGCCCGCCCCACGGAAGTCCATGCTATTTGTACGGGCGGGGGGCGGGGGATGCTATTGCGACGCGGGAAAGGGGCGGGGGATGCTATTCCGACGCAAAAAAATGCCATTTATCCTGCGAGTACTCTTCTGACAAAGTCTTCTTCAAAAGGCAAAAAGTTGTTCACAGGTAATCGCATCTCGGTGCCGTGCATCATGAAGAATGGTGTGCGGCCCGTTCGTTCCACAACTTTACTGTTAAAGGCAGCGCAAAGTGCCGGGAGAAAAATGTCCCAGTCACTTTGCTGCTCATTAACGTATTTCGCCAATGCCTTCTTAATTTCTCCGACGCGCTTCTCGACCAAACCGTTCCCCTGCTGGTGTCCTGACGCCGTGGGTGCGTGAGCAACACCCGCAAGAGCAAGAAGCTCCCGAAACATTTCTGACATGAAATTGCTGCCACGATCTGACGTAATGTGAATAGGCATCCCGAAGACCGTTAATATCCTTTTATAAAAGAATAACGCCAATGTAGCAGCATCATTTCTTTCTACAGCTTCCGCCACGATATATTTACTCCCATAATCGACAGCTATAATTATGTTTTTGTTTCCAGATTCCGTCGTTGGAAGAGCCGGGGCGACATCGATTGCCCACACTAATCGTGGAGGAACTGTCGGGTTCGACTGCAAAGCCCCAGCCGGAGCTGTAGCGGGGACATTCTGAGCAAGACATGCCGCACAGGAGGCACAATAGTTCCTGACCGACTCAAACATGCGAGGCCAATAGAAGTATTTGTACATTCGTTTATAAGTAGCCAAAACTCCTAAATGCGCTGCCAAAGGTGAGTCGTGATTATCCTGTAGAAATTGAAGGCGCCAATGCACGGGCACATACATACAGTAATAGATTTTCCGATTTAATTCGAACTTGTAGTATACGACGCCTTGTTTAACTACAAACTTATTTAGATGTAGGTGCTCATGCTCCGACATTTTTTCCCTTTTATTTTCTAGGAGTAACCTCCAGCGAACAATGCGCGCATCACGAGACTGCTCTTCAGCCCAATAGGAGGCTTTATCGTCCGTAATCAACTTCTGGACTTTATCTGCATCGAAGGCTTTCATGTCCTCTTCAGAAATGGCTTTCACATCGGCCGACATCATCTCGAAGCGGATATCCGCATAGTCTCTTTCCAAAACCGCAAAACAGCATTCAATCATCGCTGCATCACCGGCAAAAGGGTAAGTCTGCCGATAATCAAACTCAATATCCGAATCGTCAGAGTCGGGTTCCGGTTGTTCTCCAGGGTTTCTGCTTAAAGCGTCAGCTATTACATTCTCTTTGCCCGGGATATGGACCGGTTTAGTATTAAACTGCTGTATGTATAGTGCCCAGCGCCCCAGGCGGCCAGCGGCATCGCGCATATTATTAAGGAAAACCAGAGCCTGATGATCGGTCTGGACTTCAAACTGGTAGTCAGACAAATAATGTTTCCATTTCTTTAAGGCGCAAATGACTGCGTAAGCTTCAAGTTCTGTAGGGAAGTACAACCTTTTCTGGGTCTCTGTTAACCTACGACTTAAATATGCGATAGGCCTCCAGTTCGTTGCCACGTCCGTCGGGTGATCCCGAGGGCACTGCATAAGCACTGCACCCACAGCGATAGTGCTGGCATCCACAACAACTCGCGATAAAGCCTCTGGATCATAGCGGGCCAAGACCGGCGCCGTCACCAATGCCTCCTTCAACTGTTCGACTGCGCGACACTGATCAGCTCCCCACTCAAAGGTAATTTTTTCGGAATCAGTTTTTGAAGCGGTTCTGCAATTTCTTGAAAGTTCTTAATAAATTGACGATAATATCCTACCATGCCCAAGAAGCGCAAAATGTCTTTTTTATCTTTAATAGGGCCGAATTCCTTTACCGCCTGGATCTTTTCGGGATCTGTGCTGATACCAAACTGATCTACAGTATGTCTCAAGAATGTTATTGAATTAACAAATAATTCTGTCTTTTCAGGATTGATGGTCCAACCGCACTCTTGGAGCCTCAGGAAGAGCTCCTGTAAGTCCCGCATATGATCTGCTAGGTTTTTACTGAAGACAATGATGTCGTCTATGAATACGAGAACGTTCCTCCACTTCATGTTGGCAAGCGTCAAGTCCATCGCACGCTGAAAAGCGGAAGGCGCATCCTTTAGACCAAAAGGTAAGACTTTATATTGGAACGTAAACTCTTCACCGACCATCGTTGTTTTACAACGGTCTTCCGGCTTAATCTTTATTTGCCAAAAGCCACTTTTCAAATCGATCTTACTAAATACAGTAGCTTTATCCAGAGCATTAAGAATATCATCCACCCTGGGCAAAGGGTAGCTACTGCCCATTAACCGTTCATTTAGTTTACGGAAGTCAACAGTTAGTCGCCGGGATTTATCCTTCTTTTTTACTATACAAATAGGACTTCCCCACGCCGAATTAGTCGGCTCAATGATACCATCCTTGATCATTTCTTGTGTTTTTGCTTGGAGCCACTTCCTATCTTCAAACGATGTGCGGTACGGAGGGGTTCGAACCGGCAAACTCGTTCCTGTGTCTACGGAGTGCTCATAAATGGTACAACATCCAACTGGACTGGACGAGCTTTCGTTGGTAGTACTGACTTTGCCTGATAGAAAATCTGTTTGAGCTCTTCCTTGCTGGGACAGATATTTCCCACTTTAATTTTAGCAAAGGTTTCTTCTGTTTCGGGATCAATGGTAACGGAAGCAGACGGCTCTGACTGCATCGCCACACATTCGTTAATTTTTTCCAATGCCGGAACACCTTTTTCTTCGGGTGAGACTCCGCAAGAATCACCGTGATAGCTTTCCCGGAATTCTGGAGAGTCCATCTGGTATACTGCATCCACAAGCGCAACTTCGCCAAGGTTAGTTTCTTCGTTTAAAACCAATGGTTTGTCGGAAACGTTGACGACACAGACCCGACAGTTACCGTACTCGTTAAGCGTCAAAACGCCATCCAATAATACCGCATTTTTATTCGATTCATTTTTATTCAGACCCGACAGTTACCGTACTCGTTAAGCGTCAAAACACCATCCAATAATACCGCATTTTTATTCGATTCAGGTATTTTTCCTTCGTAGAGAAATGGCTGAGTATATAAATACTCATCCTGGAATTCCATAAATTGTTCGTCCGACATGGCTGTTGTTGCTCGAATGATTCCCTGCGAATGGGGCTGAATTATCACCGGTGAAGCCAGGAAGAGCTCCATTTTGAAGCAATCGATAGGGCCGAGTTCTGGTTCAAAACGGTAAATATCTTGTTCTAACGAATTAATTTCCGTCTGCGCTTGGGCTTGTTTCAGATGGGCGTCCCTATACGCCAGCTCGATGGCATCCTTTGTGTACACACAAGCAGGAATTTCTGTGGACTCACGAACATCCTGCGATCGTTTGGGTAAGTTTTTTGCCACAGGTTGCTGTACCGGGGCCGGTTGAACTGTCTCAGCGGACATCTGGCTTGCCGCCTCTCTTTCCGCGTATTCACGTTTAATTCTACGACTATAACTAGACTTTTTGCGTCGGGGTGAACACCTTCCCGATGGCTGTTCAACATTTCCAATCGTGGGTGACACTGAGTTAACCGCCAGGGACTCTCCTAATGCTTTCTGTTTCTGTATTTCGTTCCAGATTTCCCACTGTTCATTAATATTAACATTTTTGGCTAAATCAAATGTCACTTTGGCCTCTTCTGAAGTAAACTCAGGACATCTTTGCTGCGGTGAGTTACCGATTAATTGCGAATTAATTTCCCTTTGCTTCTCCGCCTGTTTATCCTCATAGGAAACCGGACAAGGACCAATATCAATGGGCCGCATGTCATCAGCAGGAACGAAGCTGCCGTTTTCAAATTCACCTGCCGGTGCCGGGTTATCCTGCGAAAAGGTAACTTTGCGTTTTCCAATCGCTTTCTGAGCATGTAACTGTTCCTTCCGTTTGGTTAATTCAAAATGTCGCCGATCATTCAGGGAGTTTCTACACGTATCACAGTTCTTTTCGTAACGTTCAATTTCAATAATGCAATCCGGCCAGTAGAAGACCTTAATTAGATATGGATACAACTTTTCGCACCGGCCGTATACCTGTTTATGCACCAAGATATCGTGGAAACAAGCTATTAATTTCTGCCGCCATTGGTGTGGCACATAAATCCTCGGACATGCGCCAGAGTGATCAGGCACTCTGCACAAAATTCCTTCGCAGATTGTCATCCGGTTAATTTCGTGCTTAGTATAATTAGTATTAGCGTGCGACGGTTTCTTGTACATTTTGTACCACATGCGGCTGTCCACACACATCTGTTGAGTTTCTCTCCAGAACTGTGGATCACGGAACATTTTTTTTGTAGGGAACAAGCTTTTATCCTGCGGTCTATCCATCGGTGACATCCACCTTTTCAACTCTGGATTCCGTGCCATGAAGGACGGATAATCGTGGACTTCATCAACGTCTCTACGGTCACGTTCAACAGGTATGACATTTAACAGCTTATTATCCATGCTGAGACATTCCACCGATCTGGATGATTTTTCTAGGACGCCCATATACAAATATTTTGCTGCCGGGTGCTGTTGTAAGACCGCGTCCAAGGATGAAATCTGAATAGGAAGTTGCAAGGGGTCATCACCCCCACGAACTTGACGTGAACCAGAGTTGGGCACAGTACTAACTGGTGCCGAAGACGAGGTACTCGAACTGGATGCCAGCGACGGCTGACAGATTTTTTCTTGTTTAATTGGCGGCTGGGGAGACACTTGTTCTCTCCCCCGCGAACTTGACTGCATATTATTTATGACCATCTCACCGCCTCCCCCACGAACTTGACTGTGTTCTGGGTTTTTCTCCGTTTTAATTTCTTTTTTAGTTACAGACTTAACCGGTTCATCCGCTACGGAGACTGCTTTCGGGAGATATTGGCGAATCATCTCCTGAACTACGCTACGCACAAACTCCTCATCGCGTTGGTCGGATCCTTCCTTCGACCGTGCCGCTTGTACGAGCGTTACTTCTTTACTTTCCGATTTTGTCGGTACGCCAGCCACTTTTATCGTTGGTGGCAGCTGCGCTGGGCGAGGCCACTCCTGTTTGGCTTTTTGTAAATGTAGGATACAAATTTCTGGATCAGCTTTTGACAAAATTAAATGTGCAGATTCATATGGTACAAATTTCGCTTCTTTAGCGACACCAATTCGTTCAGTCAACATCAGCGCTGGAATCAAGGGGGACGGCTTAACTCCCGGAGGAATTAAGGGATCAAAATCGTGTGAGCGGATAACATCCGACATTAGGTGAGTTTCGCGACGAAAGAATGCCGGAGCGTTAGGCCGTCTACGCGAGAGACGCCAAGTCATCGTATTCATGTCGAGGACAAACGGTTTTGTAGCTAAAAAGTCTAAACCTAAAACAACATGATCCCTGTCGAAGGTAGAACTCACCAATATTGCGTGTTCAAAAGCCATGCCAAATTCATGGATTGTGACAACAACCGAAAGCGGCTCGATTAACTGTCTTCCCTGGTAAGCTGTATGAACAACTCTACCTTTAATATGATCAGGACAGCGATGGATATTTAAATTTAAATCCTTCGCCATTTTTAGAGACATGACAGAAATGCTAGAACCCGTATCCAGCATTGTTTTTACTTTCTGGTAATTAATATCGATCACCGAGTACCAAGCCTGTGCATCAAGCGTGGGCAGCAGACATACATGATCCGCCAGCGGATACTGGGAAAAGTCCTGGACTTCCATTTTATTACACTGAGGCGTCGGGGAAGACAAACCAGCTGGTAAGTCTAACTCCATCATATTAATTTGCTGCTGAGGGTTGTTGTATTTCGCCAATAATTCTGCGGACGGTTCATACTGACGAGGAAGTACAAATTGATTCGTACAACCTGCTGCCGGATGTAACCCATGGCAGCGGAAGCAAATCTCAACACCGCGGTTTGTTCGCCATTTATCCTTTAAAATGTTACGCTCATCAAACGGAGGTTGATTACCAGCCTGCTGTTGCGGGCGATAATTCTGATTTTGATACTGCTGACGATTATTATCGTTATTAATACCACCACGTCCGCGGTAGTTATTGTTATTATTTCGGTAGTTCCCACGATTACCACCACCGTTATAATTATTATTATTCGCAGGTCCATCCTGTTGGTACTGCGGATCGAAATTCTGTACCGGTTGCTGGAACTGAGGTTGCATCACTGGCATCATCGGATTCATCATCTGGACAGGGACAGGCATAGCAGCTTGCATCGGAATGGGCTGCTGGAATGTCTGCGCAAATTGCACCGGATGCTGCTCAACAAATTGCGGTTGTTGATACACTGGAACCGGGACGAACTGCGGCTGGGGCACACTCAGGATAGGCTGCACTGGAGCCGCAGAATTTTGTTGCTGGGGAATCACCGTTTCGGTGTATGAGCGGGAATATCCTCCGCGATTATTCCCATAGTTTCCACGACCTCCCCGAGTTGGGTAATAATTTCCTCTTTGGGACGAGCCACCGCGGCTGCCTCGATTCTCGTAATTTGAGTTATTATTATTATTTCCAGCACTTCTCGGTTCTGCCGGTATATTCTTTTGTGTCGGTTCTGGCACTTTCTTATCTTTATTCATTCGTTTCCACAGTTTCTCACAGTCCTGCAATTTCTTTTCGAATTCTGAATAATTCTTCGGTGATGCGTTGTAGATCTCGCGGAACCATGCCGGCCGATGATCCTGCACACCCTCCAGGAGCGCTTCAACCTGTTCTTCCTCAGAAATTTTTAGCTCCTCAAACCATGGGAGAAAACTATCCAGGTAAGCACGAACCGGCTCGTAAAAATCCAGTTTGCGATTGTTCATTTTCCTGCGTATGTCCGCCTTGGACAATGAGCCATTAAAATGCTCAATAATTGCCGGTTTAAAGAAATCGGACCATGATTTGCATTTATTGTCTTTCCAGAATTTTTCAAACCATTGAAAAGATGCTCCAGTGAAAGCACCGGTTACCCTACGGCAAGTAACCTCATCATTCCAATTATTTGTGGTTCGACATTGCTCCACATTCATGAGCCACTTCTGAATTTTTTCTGGATGGGAATCGTCGAAGGTAAGCAGTTTCATACTGCCTTCGGCTTTATCGTTTCCTTTTTCCGCCAGCTTTGTAATTAATTCAACAACACATTCTTGTGTGAGTGCTGCCCTATCCGATATTTGCGTTTGCTTAATCAACCATTCTTCTAATTGTAGACTTCTGGACGTGGATTCGTTACTGGCCGTGCTACTAGGACGACGGTGTTCGTCATCAAGCGGTAAATCGTCCAGCAGATCATTTTCGATATCAGAACCGTCCCTGTTTTCAGATCTACGAGCATGACGACTAACGTCATCGGACGCCCTTTTAAATATCTCTTGGCGTAGATCTGTGGGGCGATTTTTCTTTTGGTTGGGCGGCACAGTTTCCTTGGGAACCTGACTTTCCGAAGACGAACGGGGCATAGCATGGGCTTCTGAGAATTCAACCCGTGATTCCTGCCTGGGCTTCTGAAGGATGCCAGCCGGATTAGTTACAGCGGCTGAAAGCTGTTCATTAGATGTTGAAAAATTCCGGGGATCAAACAGGGAAAATGGAGTGGGACGCAGCACATCTCCTGTCGCTACCGGCGCTTCCCTTTCGAAATGTCTTTGACCTCCTCCAAGACCAACACCGGAATTTCTGAACTGGAGAAGCTCGCTGCACGCTTGTTTAAATTCATCCTCCAGTTTGGTAAGCTGATCTTGCTTTTCGTACCACTCATCTCGGAGCTGTTTGTTTTCTTCATATAGTCGGTTACAATTTTGATCCTTCTCGAAGGCAGCAGCTTGTGCTTCCTTCTTCGCCTGCATGGCTTTCTCGCAGTTTGCGCACCTTTTAGCATTCTTAATATCGCTCAGCTCCTTCTGGGCTTTGCGATTATTTCCCTTTTCCGTATCCAATAATCCTTCCAGCCGTTCGATTTCCTTTTGTGCCGCTTCGTCTTTTTCCTTAGGAATGTGCATTGGGCCAACCGTGGACAGTTTATTAAGCTGTACATTAGCTTTTGTTAGATCCCGCTGCAGGGTGTCCTCTCTGTCTTTAGCGCGCTTCTTTTCATCATCTAAATCCTTAGCGAGCTTTTGAGAGGAATTTTGCGCGTCCGCTAAATTTTTACTGGTCAATTTATGCGCGTCTTTCTCCGCACTTAAATCCCTCTGTGCTTTCGATAATTTCTGGTCTAGGTCCATAACCTGCTTCGTCGTATCAGGGAGCGTTTGTGCTTTAAAACCGTCAATGGTAGCTTTCGCTGCCGACAGCTCCCTCTGAGCTTCTTCCAACTGTTTTTCCAAATGCCGATTAGCGTCCTTTAATCCGTCACGCTCATCTTTCATAGCATTAAGAGCATTTTGTGCGTTTCTGCCAACATCTCGTGACTGAGACAAATTATCGGCCGCGATGCGTAGTTCATTTACCAAACGATCATTTTCGGTTTGTTCATTTTCGAATTTAATGCGCATCTCATTAAAGTCGTTCTGGAATTTTAATTTCAGGTTACGCTCTTCATCGACTCGGGCATCCAACGACATGGAATTTCCCATTTCGTCCACTTTTAATTTCGTGGTGGCTATCCATGTCCGCAGACCCTGGAGCAGCACGGGCATCGTCTTCCGGGCGACTAATCCCACATCTTGATCGGTTTGTGTAAGGGCTAGAAGCCTATCAACTTCCTTTGCCTTAGCCAGAAATTCCTCATCAGGTTGTTCGAAGTCTTTTTCCGAAACAAACGCATGTAATTTCAATTGTGTCGGGTGAAAAGACATCCCGCCCCCCATGATACTTTTCTTTCTTGCAGATGCTTCCGGAGCTATATCCGCATTTTCACCAAACGCCATGTGAATGGGCGTATCATCCTCTGATCGGCTATCCTCATCCATATCAAAATCTGGGAGAGGTTGTTCCTTGTTAAAGGGGCTTTCCTCTGAAAGTGGCTCTACGAGCTTAAGCGGTTCTGTATTAGGTTCACTACGAGTAACTTGTTCTGTATTCTCGGTAGTTTTCGATTTTGCCGCCACCGCTCTCTTGGGTCGATCGTCAGAAACGGACTCCTTTGGTTTTATTCCAACTTTTGCAGCTGCTTCAAGCGCAATAATGGCCGCTTTTCTACGATCTTCCATATTTTTCTTATATTCAGGTAACCACTTGTAAGCTTTTTTAACTGCTTCATTAAACTGTTCATCAGTGACATCCAGATAAGCTTCTGGAATACACCGTTCAGTCTCATACCATCCATTGTAGTAAAAGGGAGCCCTTTTGTTTGGGTCCACCGATTTCCCCAACTCCTGGAAATCTACCCACGGCTTACCACAGTAAGCTCTGGAACCTTTGGGTGGTTCCAGATTGAGTGCGAAGTACATCAAACCTAACGGTATTTCGTCGGGTTTGAATTTAAACCTGGTTTGCGTCGCCGCTCCTTCATATGGACCTTGTATAATTTTATCTTCCGGGACCTGGCTTAACGCCTTATTCTTATTTTCTGGATTGGACATTCTTACGGTACGTACAGTAACTATTGTGCTACTGTTTACCGTAAACTTCAGAAATTGCGATTGTGCAATTTATTTCCACTACCCAGTCCTCCTTTAAGGTTTGAACTGCTCAGTGAGGGATTTAACCACAGCCGACCTTTGCGGTTCGACTGAAAAACTAAGTGCTAAAATTACTCGGCTGCACTTTGCGTGCTGCTGTAATTTTACACTTCGGGTCGATCACCGTTTGCCGGTGTTTACCTTTTCGCAATCCACTATCTCTAGCTGCTGATTTTGGCTACCGCTTGCGGCTTGCCCTTATCAGACTGTTAGAGAAACAGTGCTACGATACTATAATTTACTAATTACTACAGTCGACCTTTGCGGTTTCAACTGTAGTTATTAGTTTATTAAAATCACCCTGCTGCACTTTGCGTACTGCAGTGATTTTAACTCACAGGTCAATCACCGTTTGCCGGTGTTTACCTTTTCCACTGACAACTATCCCTGGCTGCTGATTTTGGCTACCGCTTGCGGCTTGCCTTTACTCAGCTACCAAAGATCGTTATCTCACCTGGCCACTGACAGTGGCTCAGTACTTACTATCTAATCTATCTGCTGGCCAGGTACACTGACACAGCAGTTCACAGTTTATTCACCGCGGTTACTGCTTTGCGCAGACAACCCGGAAATTACCCACCAAAACACCACTTAATTCACACAGTCGACCTTTAAGGTTTCGACTGTTTTCCTACGGTCCGATTTAATTAAATTTAAATTTAATTGGCGAGGAAGCTCACCAGTGAGGAAGCTCACGATTGCGAGGAAGCTCGCCAAAATAAATTAACTAGGCCAGATCAGGAACGCTGACCTCCTTCGGCGCACCTTTGCGGTTCGACGCCTTTCTTGTACGGACCACTTTTGCTGTAAATTACCACCAACTTTCCACCAATAATTTTCTGTTACATCGGGAAAATTAAAAGACACCGGTGGGCGCCATGTCGTGTATAAGCGTTCACGCCGGTTAGGGCTCCATGAACAATCTTTACTCTTCCACGCCTGTAATGCTCAGTCGGTAGGCACTCGTACTCTCAAACTGTAACAGATAATCTACGGTGGAACGACGGACGATTCGGGAACACGGGAGCTCGGGAATCCCTAACGAAGAATCCAACTACGATCTCCGGTCGCAGTTTCTACGAGGATCAACAAAGAGCTAGGACGATTGTGTCACGAGCAAACCTGTATACTAAGCGATAATCCGGGAACGACTATGCACTTCCGTAGGAACAAGTATTGCTGCCTCTTTATCAATACACTTCGTAGTCCACAACACTAGGAAATCGTAATTAGAAAGCAGTCTCAGAAGTAAATCTCAGACTACCGATACCGATATTAGAAGTGACAGGAGCTTATATAGACTCTGCGTTATGACATCACATACACCGCTAGTAAAAGAGAACAGCAAATCACAGCATAGATTGACTAGATTATCCGTATGTTGCAGGTGGAAGGCGGACAGTCAGCATCCGTACGTACATCCCGGCGTGTGATCCTACCCCCACACGTCACAGCCACGCTTTCGAAGCTTGCTTAAGCTTCTTCCGGTCGACCGTCCTACCAGCGTTCTTCAAACGGAAATCTTTAACCTGCCAACATAACCGCAGAGCGTGCACCGCGGCGGCAATGGGGCTTAACACGTACATCACGGGAGGCAGTACCAGGGCGAATGCGCAAGCGATCTGGACGGGGATGCCACTCGGTGGGGGCTGCAAAATTAAATGCGCCTAAAGTTTCGTAAATTAATGTGTTTTAGTTAATTATTACGTAGTGCCACATATGTTTAACGAGCTCTAATTTGTAGGAAGTGTGATCACGCTGGGATTCTTGTTATCTAGGCGACTACTACTTATTTTAAGTTCATTCGTATGATTCTTACGCTGGTGTTATAAGTTCTATTTTGCTGCTGAAAATGCGGGCTACCTAAATGGCAGTTCGTCTGCTACTGTTATTACACCTACATGTAGGGAATCAAGGAAAGCAATATGCTCTATGATGAAAACGGTCGATGCCCGCCGGATGCCGCTATTATAACAAGTCGGGAAAGAGCTACCGATATCATGGCAATGGCCAGGTAGTTTATGTTGAGGACCATCTTCCATATTTCATCGAGTGATGCTGTCCCACGCTGGGGATGTTGACAGGAACGGTTCGTTTCGACAAGGCTGGCCATGATGACTATACAAAGTATCTCCAGTCGCAGCATCAGCTGCGTGTGGGTGATAGTCAGATAAACAGCTTACACGAAATTGTGGGAACAATGTAATTCAATGCATTGGTGATTAATATTAATAAGTCTGGCAAAGTCTGACCGCAAAAACTTATCGCAATCTCATAAAGATCAACAGTACTGTACATTATTTCAGACTGCTATCCGCTGCATCATACACTCGCCAGGACAGAATCTGAACTGCGCTGGTTATAAGCAGGATGTGCTATTACTCGTAACTCGTGGAAAAATCGATAAGTTTACAGCGGCTTCCGAATCCGAAACACACTGCCAACATGGCAGATCATCCCTGTTACACTGTACAGTAGAAAATCTAGGGATACACCGTGGAGTCCGGACCATGCACAGCCGAATAGGCCGCCTTAGATTAAGCCATTTAAACAGGTACCTGTTATTATTTTTTGTTGTAGCACAGTAGTGCCAGTACGCTAATGCTATACTGAGAAATATTAGGTCAGTGAGGGACGAGATCGAACCTGTCTGTAATTTATTAGACCGTCCGGTACGTATAAAACAGGAAGAACCAAAAACTAAGGTCCGGTTTAGAAACAGAATTATCAGCTTCCGATAAATCTGCGTAGGCATACGACGCTCACGGTAAGCTACTCAAAACAGACGATCCGAACATGGTAAGCCGCTTAATCACGATTCATTCGCTTGAGTAGTACAGTACATCAATAACGGCTAATATAGGGTGACTTCGCCGTATTGTCTGGCTGATGCTATTAGAAGATCCAGTAGGCGTTTCGGTTTTGGTAGATCGTCAGCTTCATAATTACCGACATCATGGCGGTACCATGCGTGGAGAATTGCCGACTGCAGATCGATTAGGTGGGATTGACAATAACTTCCCACAAGATACACGAAGCTTTCAAAAATCAGCACCGGGAACAGAATGCGGCTCTGTGGCAGATAGTATCGCGTCGACGTATGGTGCATGATGGTGAAGATCGTTATTTGCAGTGCGTGAGCACCCGTCGTAGGGCGACCGATGTTAATAACGGTGTTCAACTGATGGCTGGTCCACAACCATTCTGTTGCGCTCTTTATCATCTGTTCATCTTCTACGGGCGCGTCCGGCCTCCGGCGGAATGTGCGAACCTGTATGTGCAACCGCCGAGTGCGTATGACGGCGAGAAGATGGCTGTCTGCGAAGATAAAGCAGAGTCCGCCAAATCCTACGACCGCGACCACTTGCGACGTTAGGCGAGGAGCATAGGGCTGCCAAAAAAAGCACATATTGCTACGATTACCATAACAACAATACAATAGTTTATTTCATCGAAGCCGGGAACTGGACGGTATTAGCTGCGAAAGAACTTGTACTGTGTGCTGGCAAGTAAAACAAATCGGTAAAATGGTCGTCCACCCCAAGATAGTATGGCTTTTTTCAATATGGAGGTAACAGGCCGAATAGTACGATCATGACATGTTGGTACAATCCTACACCACATTTTTCTATACGACTGAGTTTTCTCTTTCCAAATTACGCCTTAACATTGTTCAGGCTTAAATTGGAAAGAGAAAACTCGGTCGTATTGAAACCGTGGTGTATTCCCGTTAAAATGCTCCGTTTTCTTAGGTTCTTCTTGGATGCCTTACAGGTCGTTTTCTTACGTTTATAACTTGATTTCTCAAGGTAGGCAGAGTGAGCTCGAGGTCGTCTACGTTAATTTTTATTTTCTTAGGAAATGCAGTTATATGTTAGTTCGACCCGGTCGAGCCACTGTGGTACTTCAATGTATTTAGCAATATAATTTCTAATTAGAAGCACTGTCGCTGCAAGACTTCACTAATGAAACACCGTTGTCCAAACAACCACACGTCTGACAATCAGGGGTACTGTAAATACAAACGAGACAGAAGTGTTCCTAATGCAAAGACTTGATTATGTATTTGTGATCGGTAGAATACTCAAAAAAGACCTATACTTCGACATTTCTCAACAACGGATTACGGTTACTATAAATTCTCACCCAAGGTATATTCACCTTCAGGGTAACTTTGTAGTATTACGAAGCATACTTCGTTACTATGTACCAGATAATTTAAATATTTGGTAAATATTGTCAGCAAATTTGAATACGTGAATAATCCGTTACGTGGAATTTAGTAGACGTGCTATTTTGTATTGAAATGTTTAAGCATAGATCAATTATATTTGAGGGATTTTAACGACTCATATGAAATCCGAAATACACCCACCAAGTCACGAAATTTGAATTCTTCTGACAACACCACGACCAGGGTCATGAGAACGCCTCGAAATAGGGCCATACACAACAGTCCCCATACAACAGGATTAATGATATGAATTATCCTCCAGATTTCCTCGGTTAGTACATGAGTGGCATTTTGTCTGGCGTCTTTAGCTGCCCGAGAACCATCGGGATGATCACCGTCCAGAACTGCCTCAATAATCGTATCATCAGCCATTCGCATTATAGACTCCTTTTACTATCAGCAGATAATGTCACATCTGTTCACTCGATGGAAAATCACCGAACATGCTCAAATACTTCCGGTTGACACAGTTTTTGTCCATGGCATCCATTCCGAATATTCTGACATACAAAGATACAAATTATACTCATCCATGGTATATTCACCTATTCTACGCTGATCTACGCTTCTCTCTGTACAGCCATCTAGGTACGTACGGAGGAATCGATCGATGCGCTGCCTCCATATCACAGTGCAGTGCGCAATACAGGCTGGATGCAGCGTGTACCGCTCCGTGCATTTCAAACGGGAAAAATCAATACAAGAATCACAATGCGACATTCCTACAGTATAGTCCTGCTTAATAATTAATATTGCTGCAGCGTGTGGTGAGCCACTTGGAAGATACAAATGCTTAATACATACAACACTAAATAACACCAGGGTCATGAGAACGCCTCGAAATAGGGCCATACACAACAGTCCCCATACAACAGGATTAATGATATGAATTATCCTCCAGATTTCCTCGGTTAGTACATGAGTGGCATTTTGTCGGTTAGTACATGAGTGGCATAATATTTGCGAAACAAGAACGAGCTGTCTTTCGGGATGATATGGTATATCCATATCGGATAACCATGGCTAAGGCAGCCATTGACGATCCTGGAGATTACGAGGGTTTCGACGTCGAAAAACTCACCAGACTGTTCCCTGATGGCACGGCTAAGGACCAGTGGTCTTTTGCAAAGCTCATCCCGTTGATTCGAAAGTTAATCCCGGCTATAGCTAACGATCTGGAGTATGTTGAGAGGAACGCCATTGATCCCTCTGAGCTGAATCCCGTGTGACTAAATGCCTGAAAACTGAAGTCTCCGCACTTGTCACTCCCTTCATGGAAGAAAACCAGCGACTGAAGGCTGAGCTATCTTCAAGGGATGCCCAGATCAGAGAACTACTAGAGAGCCAGAAAAGGTACGATGAGTTCGCCCGGTCTCTGCAGGTCTTGCAAGATGAAGTCAAAACCCTGAAAGCAACCTCCGCTGCGCCTACCTCGAGCAACGTCGAAAGTGGTCGATTAGCATCTCAACCCTTCGGGTTTCGATCGACCGCTTCGACGCCTGCCAAAGACCCAGAAAGTTTCCCTCCACTTGGCACCCCCCAGTCCCCTATGTCAACCCCTGATACTGTTGTCACTCCCACATGTTTTGATAGCCCCACCCCCAATTTGTCGGACATGAGGAGCTCTTGGGCAACCGTCGTAAGAAAAAAAGTGGTTCGCGGTACTCGGGACTCCGGTTCAGCAAGCAGTGAGGACATCGTTATGTCGACATTGCGGGCTAAACGCGCCAGTAAAGCTGACAAAGAGAAAGTGAAGAAGGACTACTGTCTACATGGCATACCCCCTTTGGATCCGTCCCGACATCAGACACTGGATGACTACAGCAAGGATCTCCAGAGCGCCATTGAATCGAACGGAATCTCTGTCAGATTTGTGTCGATTTACTCTGCTAAAAAGGGCCGTAAGAATAGCCTGTTTGCACGTGTTGGTTCTTGTGGTATATTTGCATATCACGAGATTATTGGCATATCGTGAAAGTCACGATACAAACGATGACTTAGCAACTGTGCGTTATTTCCTGTTGCTGTGTCTTTGGATGTTGTACTTCTCATTTAGTTGTTATCTTGTACTAGTCGTAAAACGGTAATACTTATTAAAGTATTAGCCCGTACTTGGAGACATCACAGTTCTTATGCTCATGAGTCTGATAAAATGTTTACTCCTGGAAACTGGCCTCCTAATATTGGGGTGCGCGAGTGGTTGTTCGCCCCCAAGGATGCTCAGTGATTCCTAATCTCTAATTACGCATTTTCCCCTCATTAATTTCAGTTCGATTTGACCAATAAAAACACATTCAATAACATAATATATACGCGTAGTGTTAAGGGAAAAGGGCATGTATACGGAATTCGTGTACATACATGCGCGGAAACGATCGCTTTCGTAGTCTTTTAATTATTTTTCCATTGCTTTATGACCGTTCTGTAGCCAAAAAACTTGATAGGTGGACGTAACAATCGCTAGGCGTAACGTTCGGTAGCAGAATTATCGATGGAATAAGATTCCTAAAAGTTTCAGTACCAACAGATGTGCCAAAAGTCCGGTGACCAAGACTGTCACGTAAACGCATATGCTATGAACATCTACTGCGAAGCTCAGTCGAAAACAACATTATGAAGTCACGGCCGGTAAGCTTGCTTTCGCTACAATAATTGTAATGTTAAAAAACCCGAAATACAAGGTAACCTAGTTTAGTCATAGATGTGGCACAGATGCGGCAAAGAGCATTTTCGCTGGTCCAGAGGGATGGGTCTTTGCGCGGCAGACGGCGTCGCGGTTTGCACAAGGAAAACAGCTCGGTTTCGGCTCGGGAAGCGTTGTGTTGCTTCGTCGTCATGACCTTCCAGCACAATATCGTTGAAGTCAACAACGCAGCGCCGCTGCTTTAATTATACTTCTTTACGATTAGCTATCTTCTCTATCAGACCGTTGGAGTAATTTTTGTGGCACAGAGTCGAGCATTCTTTGGTTGGAGAAAAACTCCACGCTCGTTCGGGGTTGCTGTTGTAATCAGGAATTCAGCCAATGCAAACGGCTGTTCTGGATGCGTGGCGCTGTCACAATGCAACTAGTACTACAGATCTGTACAGATACGTCCGAATGTATTTTACCGGCGGAAGCCTTACAGCAACTGCTTATCATCCTAGCTAAGGTCACGAGTACTGTGATTTTGTCTGCATTTTGTCCATTCGTCAGAATCTTTCTATATCGTATTTTTCACTTTCCCACCAGATGACAAAGGCACACTAACGGAGCATCATGTGAGTTGTCGTTTGATAGACCAAAAGTTCAGCGTGATTTATCTTAGCCCTGATGCATATTGAATCTACAACAATCAGTTGTCTCTTTATTTCTCTGGTCGACGTGTTTACAGAAAAATGGGTATCGAGCTTGGTGTATCTCACAAGAGTTTACCTTTTGGCCTTTCTTCGACATCGTGTTTGGACCACCTCTTTACTGTTTTCATCCCCAAGCGAATCCTAAGTGTTACTGTCACAAACTTGCCAACGTTTAAACGTTTTCGGAACGCTACGACGACTGATCCGAATACCGTTACGGATTAAAGAACAAACTGCAATTAAACACACTGCATTTTTACATCAAGAAACGCATTACGGTGCCAGTCAGTCAGTGTCAGTGTCGGAACGTTACATGCCGTTTTTGCAAACCGATAACTCTTCTTTTCGACGTGGCGCATCAGCTTTGGTGTAAGTATACAGCGTATGCCGGCTGAATTAACAGCACAGAAATCCACTTACTTGTTGCTTCGTTAGGAGAAAACAGTATTCCGGGGCAGGGATTCATGTTTACTGATCTGTACTTAATGGAAGAATACAGATTCCCGTTGCGGTTTGTGTGGGAATTAGATAGCAGATACTTTAAGCTATCTCATCAGTACGCCAGCAGAACGCGACGGTTAGGTAGTTTGTTATTGCGCGGTACGAAAGGTCATAAATTACAAAGTTTACATGAGAAAATGCTTATCTGTAAGGTATGATTAACATCGAAAGAGTCGAAAACGGTTTAGCAGAAGAAGCGCCTTACCATAAGTTTCCTGGGAGCGAATTTCGAACAATTTCACTTCAAGCATCGTGGTTTGATACACCAGGTATAATCGCATACTCACATTGTCGTACTTATCGCATCACATGAATATGATACGAGCACATTGTCACAAACTCACACCCCTCGTACAAACATCATCATTCGCGAGTCACTGTGAGAATAAGAAATGTTTGCATGGTTTGCACGATCAGGCCTGATAGGTTTATACTTTATAGAAAGTTCTTCTTTATTAATTGATGTCTGCATTTCGCACCAGCTTTTGGTGGGTAAGATTTTTAAATTCACTTGTATTTCGCCGCGTCGAAACAGCCTCGCGCCGTGATGTCCTGCCGACTAAATGTCCTGCGACAAAGCGTCGCGCGTCGAAATTAACTTGAGTCGAAATACGGTATGTGCGACTATAGCTGTCCTCGGCGAAACGTCGCGGTGCCCACCGGAAGATTCTGTCGGGGTACGGGAAACGCTCACCATTTAAACTCCGCCCGTCCGGGATTATACAGCTCTTCCCGCTTATCGATGTTGAAGCGGACGTAAGAACTGGATGACCTCGAAAGCTGAAAACTAGCAACTCAACCGGCATCAGCACCAACCTTAAATGCTGACAGCACACCCGTATACCAGAAGTGAAGGCAGACAGTACCGCACAAAACCTGGTGCGGAGGTTCAGCGGAAATTCAACTGATTATTTCGAAAAGACACCGCACGGTAACGTGGAGGGTTAATGTTTGTTGTGTATTTAATTTTATAAGCATAACAGTAGACCTCCAACGAAGCAATAATTCTCAGTACTTATTTGTTATGGCTACTTTGGCCGCGGCTGCTGTCCGGAAATCATTTCAGGCCATAAGTATCAAGAATAAACGCCGATATCTCCCAGTTGTTTAGAACTTTAGACCCATTCGTAACAACTGTTGCTGCAAGCAGAAACAACAGATTCGACTCCTTTAAAAAGGTTTGCAAAGCTTAGCTCTGTGAGGAGGAGTGGCCTCTCCGTTCACCCGCGCACAGGCGGCTGCTAGGTTGTTTTGCTGTTTTTGCCGTGTTTTTCTCCATCTACCAGATTCTAAATCTGGTAGATTCTTCAGTTGCTAGATTTCGTCGTCTGAGCTGGATGCTTTTTCCTTTTTGCCCCGCAGCAAGGTCCTGCGGTGGCCTTTGATATGATGTATGTGAGAGAGATAAAGTGTGCAGTGTGTTGGCGTTCAGTTTCCGTTTCTGTTCGCGCACAGGGGTGAACTAGCCGTTCATCCCCTGTTAGAGCTCCATCTTTTGCGTTTTGTATTGGACGAATTAGCACGTGCAGCACATTCGGCAGAGTTATTTGTACATGCTGTGTACTCGTACATACTCGTACTTTATTTTTTCTGCTTGATTAAAAAACGAAAACAAAATGTGCATAAAAAAGGTATGGATTTCAGTTTTGCATAAGAAACAGGCAACTAAGTTTAGCATTCGTGGCGCTCGCTGCCGTTATACTACAATCTACCTCGACTTACTTCAGGATGACTGCGCCTGGTAAAACTACTGTTTTAGCCTAACACGGATTAGCATGTGGCACTGTTAGGTGCAAATCGAATGATAAAAATTAAAACAATGCGCGTGTGCGATTACTAATACGTTTACCGATTGCTGCTGTATCTAGTATTGCGGTACATTTATGAATGACCTTTGCACAAATAGCGATGTGGACGGTGATATTCGCCTTCCATCATAATTATTATTACGGTTATTTTTAATGCCGTGTGTGGTTGTTGTTCTTTTCACGCGGCTCCATAGTGAGTGCGGAAGCTTTCCCGTAATTCTTCCGTGTTTTCACCGAGAACCCTGGCAACTTTAATTAAATTTAAAAATTAAGTTTAACTTAATGGAAGGCCTGCAGTTTACATTAAATCTAATTTAATGGAAGGCGCACGATTTAGATTAACTACATTCACGTTAATTTAATGGGAGGCGTAAAGTGTAAGTCAAATCTGAATTAAGTTTGATTAAAACGACGGCATGCAATTGAAATTAAATTTAGTTTTGGCTTAATGGAAAGCGTGGAGAATAATTAACCTTTTTTTCAAGTTTATTCCATGAAAGGAATGCAATTAAAATCCCGCTCAAAGTAAATTCAAACTAACCTTGCAGTTTAATGGAACACACACAAGTTAAATTTAGTTACTATTGTAGCAATTGTGCAGTTTCAATCTATCGCTTCTTGGTACGATTATTTATCGTACATTCCTCAACAATACCCAAAAACCAGCAATATTGTCAACCTTTACTCAAACCCAATCGTCAACCAGTCGCCGCAGCGGACTATTCACAACCCAACAACCAGACATCCCCGCCGAAAGAACACCATCCAGAAATATTCCCCCAGGGAAAAATCATTACAAAAAAAAGAAGAGAAAAAACCCAGAATTAATGGTACAATTGTTGTGTAGTAAACACCAATCAGCCAACTGTGATTTTGTACAGAAAGAGACACACTGAGGAAAACACGAACACACACACACACGCGCAATGCACACACCATCCAGACGCCATGGAGCAACCGTATCCCGGGAATGCAAGGAGCGCGCCGAACGCGCCCTTTTTTTGTACAAGGACCATCCATTCTTCCCACCGTCGCCGGTGCATCTTTTGTACAAAATACACAAATGCATCCCGCGCTTTTTGTACATCGTGTCGTCGTCGTGGCTGATTTTTTGGTAAGAGTATTATCAGGGTTTCAGAAGGAGCAACCGAACCGTCCAAGAAAATCATGGATGAATTTCCCATCAATTATTTATAAATAATTATTCTCCCGTCCCCGACCAAGGCGTTCGCTGCGGCTTTATACACGTTTTTCCCATTCCCGTTTCACAAGAATACAAACGGCGTCACGGCCGTCAATCCTGTAAACAAATAACGACAATTGAGCATTTTTTAAATTTATTTTAAAATAAACAAACATTAATTGCAGCAATTTGGCGAATTAATTTATTTTGCCAGTACACCGAGCAAAAATAAATTGTAAAATAATTCGGGAAATTTCAGGCATAAAAAAGCGGGCAACAAAATCAGGATGCTTCGGAAATCCAGCATGCATACCGAGTGAAAAGAATGAGGAAGGAGAGAGAGAGCGAAAGAGAAGTGTGTGTGTGTGAAGTGAAGAAGTGTGTGGCTGAGTGTGCGCGGTCAAATGCGCACGGGGTACCTACCCCCTCCGGCCGCCGCACCGCCCCCGGGGGGCCCGCCCGGACTGGAGTTGCCGCTGCGCCGACGCCGCTCGCTATCACTGGCCCGGCTGGACGGCCGTTCCAGACCGCTCACCGACGACGAGGATACTGAGTGCTGCAGGGACTGCAGTCTACAAAACAACCAACAGAATTCAAATAATTATATTTTTATTATAAATCAAACAGTTGAACAGCTATTATACAGTTTTTTTGAAAATACGGGATTTTATTCGAAATAAAAGCCACATATACTTATCATTATTATTTATGCCCGAACCAATTTAATTAGAAAACACTCCAAGTAATTATAAACGAAAGACGAAAATTAATTTGCTAGGAATTAATTACAGAGACAAATGCAGAATTTTATGATTATTTAAATATCCGCATTTAAAGTTACCAATAATTTTTACCGGAAGTTCATTGCTGTTTCATTTTTGAATTTCTTTGAATTTTATTATTGAATTTCTTTATTTTTTATTTTTAATTTTCTAATTTCCTTTTTATTTTTTTTTACCGGAATTTCATTGTGACATATTTTATTTTGAATTTCTTTGAATTATATTTGTAAATTTTCGAATTTAAAATTTCTTTTAATTTTTTCTGAAAATATTTGTAATTTTTTGGGTTGTATTTCTGTAGACGTACCCTTCAAGGAAGACCCGCTGCGACGTACTGAGAACATCCACCGGCTCGGAGCAGCGGCGGCGGTTGAGGAAGGCCTTGGGCGCCGGCTCCTCCGTGTCCACGTCCACGTCCTCCTCGTCGCGGCCGCCCAGCAGGAAGGGGAAGGGCAGCGCAATGGGCTCGGAGCAGCGCCGGTTCTGCAGCCGTTCGGGGTACTTGCACAGGAAGGGCGGCACACTGCCGCGTTTGCCCAGCACCGCCACGGCGCTGACGGGGTTCATGCCGGGATGGCTGGGCGGCTTGGAATGCCGGCGGGACGGCGGCAGCGGCAGGTCGTCATCCGTCGGCGCCAACTGTAGCACAGAATGCCCTTTGTGTAAAATAACTGTATACACGTGCTGAAAATATATCCACAGAGGAAAAACATAATGGACCATACTGCACTGTCACACTGATTTAATTAGATTATTTTTGCACGAGTATTCATTATTATTCCATCACATTTTTTATTATTGTTTCACGAATGCGCCGATTGTGACCATTTGACGCGACACAGTATGCAGATGACAGACAGCGATATGGTAGCACAGTGGCACGGTGCTTGTGCCCCATAGCTACGGTAACCGTTCGACCGTTGCTCACACCGCATAACGGGAAAAAAATAATAACGAGAACGTTTTACTAAGAATTTTCAAAACATCTTTTTAAATGCACTTACATTACATATTATCTGTTCCGTTGTTGGTAGCGCAAATACGAGAATAAGAACTAATTCACATACAATTTTAAGAATTAATCACAAGCAAAAAATTAATGCCAGAAGACCCGAAAATAAACAAAAAAAATCGGGAAAAAATATACATGTATATTTTATAAAACAAGCTGAATCTTACCTCGACCTGCTCCTCTTCCTCCTTGATCTTCCGCTCGAAATACTTGGGCCCGCGCGCATTCCAGTCGTAATACAACGTCGCCTCCCGCGGTCCCTCCCCGGAGTTCTCCTTATCCTCTTCCTCCTCTTCCTCGTCCTCCTCCGCCTCCGACGGCGGGATGAACGGCTCCTCATCGAAGCTCTGGCTGATCCGCGCCTGCAGTTTCCGCTGCGTGGTTCGTGCTCCGCCGTCGTCGCGCGCGAACACCGGCCCGATCTCGTCGCCCTCCGAGTCGGTGTCGGCCGTCACCGCCGTGGACACCCGGCTGACCTCGGTGTCGCAGGTCAGCGAGGTGATGCGGGACATACGCGGCGCAATGTCCTCGGTGCTCCAGGAGGGACCGGGCAGGTCGGGCGGGCGGTAGGGGGGTTCCACGGAGAAGCTGACGCGGTCGACGAAGGGGTCGCCGGAGGTGGAGAAGCGCACGATCGTCTCGCTAAAGATGGAGTGCCGACGGCCGCGCGACGACGACGAACTGGAGAACTGCTCACGGTGCAGCGAGGTTCTGTGGGGAAAAGGAAAACATTCAAATGAATATTAGCCGAATTTATATTGTACATGATTTTTAAATTGTACATTAAGGGTTAAAAGGAAGTTTCCTCGAATTTTTCATGATCAGGTAGGGCAGAAAAACTTACATTAAAAAAGCTGTACAAACTACTTGTTCAAAAACCATTTTTGCTTTTTTATCATGAAACACGCAACAGATATCCCCATTCATCCATTTGCCGCTGCACTACAATCTGTTGACATATAACAACGCTGCTGCTGTGTAGTTTGTATTATGTACAGTAAATCAAAATGCCAAAACGAAAGCATTAAAATTCATTTATTTTTCTAGCGGGGTGATTTATTTCCTTAATGAATTTTATTTACCAACTAAAGCTTCTTGTTCAGCTGGATTTATTTACCGGAATTTATTTGATCGTCCAGCGTAAGCGGTTCATACTTTCAAAACCAATTCGTAACAGAAAATTAAAACTCATTTCTCTCTTCAGAATATTAAATTTATTTCTCAAAATTAAATCATTTCTGAATTAATTACTGTTTATTCGCAAAACTGTTCATGCTTGCAAAATCAACCAAGAGAAAAATAAAATTAAAGTCGCAGTAAATTTACTTTTCGAAAAAAAATATTTTAAATTTTTATATAAATATTTACCTGGGACGTTTATCGTGCAGCGTGGGCGGCAGACTATGCCGGCGCTTGTTGGCCATCCCGCCACCAGCCCCGATACTCTTGCGACTGGTCGACCGCACCAACGGCAACGTCGCGGCCGGCAGCTCCGACGTCCAGCCCTTGATATCTTCCGGCTGGGGCGTGGCCACAATCTGCACCACCGGCGTCTTGTGCGCTACCGCGGCCACCGTCACCTGCGCGCCGGCATCCTCCCGCCCGGCCGGGCCCTCGGCGGCCTGCCGTTCGGCGTACTCCTTGGCCAGTTGCTGCCATTTGACGAGATTCACCTCGAGATTGCGCAGCATGGTGGTGGTCAGGTCGCTGCCGGGATTGAAGCGGCCCCACTCGCGAAACAGGGGGGCCACCACGTACTCGATGAAGCCGACCTGGATGCGGGGGAGGTTGTTGGTTTTGCGGTCGCAGATGGCCGTCACGGGCAGGTTGAGACGGCGCTCACGGTCGCCCTGCTTGAAGGTTGCGACCAGATACGGCTGATGCACTCAGCGCACCTGCACTTAGCTAGGTGCTTCATTTTTTTGATTTTTTCAAGACGACCACTGCTCGTCGGTTCAGCCACCCACAGATCATCCCTTGCACTACCTTCCTTTACTATTTATTCCAAGTGTGTGCCTTTGTTAATAGTAACCAACAAAAATAAACTGGATATCGCTCAAACATTCATCCAGCTTATTTTGAAAAATTCAATTTATTTTAAATAACACTTATTTTATATAAACTAGCAACAAGTGCTCCCCGGAAAAAATGCGACATATTTACCGAAATAATTGCAACTGACTTTTAATTATTCAAAAACATTGCTTTTCAGATCGTTCAACTTCGACTCACTGGACCGTACACGGTTCACTGCCATGTTTTAAAGGCAGAAAAGGTCATTTTAAGCCGCTACACTACAATATCTCTGTAAGCACTACCGCGACCGGCGACCGTACAGTGGCGTACACGTAGTGAGCGATAAAAACAAAATGAAATGTAATCCACCCAGCCTATTAAATCTATTCATAAATGCACTGCATTTTTGAATTCAAAACTGCTTCCTTTTTTAAATGGAGCGTATTTTTTTTTGCGGAATCGCTGCATTTTTACAGAAGATGTATTTAGAATCATTCAGAATTAATTTCAACAAATAAAAATATTCCTAATTAATTAAATCACCTAGCCGTCTTTTTTTACCACAGAGAAAATCTCTTTCAAATATTGGAACGCCAAATTAATGAAAAATTTGAATTTAAATAAATTAAAAATTAATGAAATTCTCTGAATTTATTGCGAAAACTAAAAAAGCAAACGAAAACATTTTTTCGCTGAATTGTAAATTCTGCAACAACCCAGCTAAATCCGGGCGGAAAGCCTGCAGAAAAATGAAAGAAAATTCCGTACCAATTTGCATGACAAACAGCCGTTCATCCCGGTCGGTCAGCACCTCCTCCGGCCGCCGGCAATCATTCAGCTGCTTGAACCGGGCGATGAGATCGGGCTGGCGGGTGATGTCGGTGGCCAGGATCATGGTGCGCATGATATCCTCCAGCTCCTTCTGCTCGGCGGGGGCAAAGTGGTCCACCAGCCCGGACTGGCGGATCAGGCAGATGGAGGTGCGCCAGTGGTGGTTCTCCAGGACCGATTTGTTGTTGTACAGCTGCGCCAGGTAGTTGCGCGTCCCGACGAGGAAGGGCTGGTTGACGCCGGGATGATCCACGTCGTGGCCGGCCGCGGCCAACAGCGCGCCCATCGTCTCCATTTTGGTCAGATGCCGGTGGATGCCGCTCTGCTGCACGACGCAGTGCAGCGCCTGCGTCACGTCGGCGGCATGGATGGAGTTGTGGAAGGGGTTGGTGCTGTGGTAGCTGGCTTCCAGCAAACCTTCACACAAATACATTCCGATAAAAAACAAGAAAATAAAATAAGATTTTCATTTAAACGGATAATATTACATGTAAAATGGAATGAATCCAGTTAATTTATTCCCGTCAGCCGTATTATTGGACAATCGTAATTAGAATTTACACTCGTAAAACACAATACACGAAAAAAATTCTATTTCCCTAACAGTCTTGTAAGCGCAAAATTTCCTAATGCAGTTAAAAATCTGAAATTAAAAAATGAAATGTTTTTCCATCTAAACTTTGTAAAGTTTTTCACGAGATTTCCTGCTTTGATTTTCTTCCAATGTCTGTTTCTGTTTTCTACGCAGACAAACGAAACAGCAGGGGTTTGATCTGATTAAATCTTATACTTCTAAAAATAATAGAGAATTTCAGTGGAAAAGGGCATAAGGGAATCCATTATGGAACAAAAACACAGCCGAAAACAATGTCGTATGAAAAGCAAACTTTGTCATTTAGGGAAGTACGGAAAGCGTCTGCACCACCGTCCGAATGAAAGTTAGCCCAAACGAGTGTGCCATTACACTACGATTACCATAACATATCCAGCACTGGGTGGCCATGCAAAATGTTCACATTACAAACAAGTTAGGCAGTATAAAGTGTAAACTGAGTAAATTATCCTGATCAAGAAATGTCGAACGATGCCTACCGAAGCACTTCATGAGTTTGAGATGGTCCAGCCGGAAGTGCTCGACGAGGCCGTACTCCTCGAAGAGGTGCACGCCGAGGTGGAAGAGCGCCCGCCCGTTGGTCAGGTGGTCCAGGGTGAAGGTGTTGAAGTTCCAGCAGGCCACGTGCTGCAACAAACAGCTGGCCGGACCCTGGTACGTCTCGTCCACCAGCACGCCGTTCTCCGGCCGGGTGAACTTGAACCGCGACCGTCGCCGCTGGTAGTTCTTGTGCAGACTGAAGAACCGTCCTGAGATCACAGCGCGACCTACCAATCAACCAGTCACCCGTTAAATACCAGTATATGCCCATTTTTTAATGTAAAATAAATTAAAAATACCTCAGTATACACGAATAAATACTAAAAAATAAACTTATAATAAACACTGACTCCATACCAGAAATTTTGTTAAAATTATAATGTTTAATCAATAAAGACGCAGGATTCGCCAATTACACAGCTGAACATTTCCTAAATAATTAATAATTTTTACCAAAATTATTTTATTCTCAGAATTTTCACTGATATTTTCTTTCGTCACTTCCTGACACAATTTCTACGATATTTGCATTGTTGATCCAACCTAAATTGATAACAGTACGACGATTAACAAAAGATTCCCGCCGTTTCCGGTAAAACACCTTGTGCTCGTTCACCTTGACCGGCTCGATTAAAGCGTGATTGAAAGATTGAAAAGGCGTATATTGTTTCGTGCATAAATACACCCGATCAAAACGACGCCGGCCTTGAGACACGGGCTGGTGTGTTTACACTCTACTTAGCCAATACAAAAACTATAGGACTGAAAAAAACAACTGGCTTTTTAGCACACTTCCACGTCTTCGTTTATGCAAAATAAATTAAAAGGCCCAATAAATACTGAGCAAAATACTTCTCTTATTTCGCATAACAATTCTTTGCGCAATTCAGAACTATGAGCTCAACCAGAACAATTTCTGTACTCGTAAATAAGAAAATTATTAATACTGAGTCCTTCCAAAAAAATCAGTGTTTAACTTCAAAAGTTGAAGTTGAACTTCATATATGCCAAATAATTGTGTAGCGAACGCTTCAATTTCGCAATGTTAGTAAACGTTGTAAGCCACTACACTACGAAAACACTATTACTATTCAGTATTTACCGTCATCCATTGCTTCCATAGTGCGCGACTGTGCGTGTGCAGCACTTCACAGAATCGTTCAACGGAAGCCAAATAAAAAAAAACGATACAATCAGTTCAAATAAATAAACAACTCCAGTACAGCGAATTTATTAATCATCCCATTTCCCGTCAACACAACATCAGCAGGTACAGTTCGTCCTCACATGTGTGTGCGGTCCTAATCGTTTCTCCAACCCAGACCACAACAAACCCCGAAAATTCTCCGTATAATTAATCATTGCATAACCATCAGTGTGTAAAAGTGCGGTGTATAAATCGTGACTACTTAATCTATTCATCTGTGGGCTTTTTAATACACACCAACCACCACAATTCCATCACGAGCCAAGCAGCAACTACCACCGCGGAAAACTTGGTAAACATCCGTACCATGTGCTCTGGTCGTACAGCGAACAAACCAGCTAATCAGCATCGCCCACAGCCAATTTTAGCCACGAACTAACCGTTACTAGCATCTTCCTTAAGACGACGGTTGCAGCCGGAAATACGCGCTGATAAGGCTGCTGCTTGATTACGTGTATACGGTCTTTCCCGCTACTCTATACATTATAACGCGTGCTCGTGTTTATGTCAGACTGTTCTTTAAGCTCCTCCTGCCAATCACACGGCCGAAACTCTATTCACGCTCTGACAATTCGTGTACGGCGGGTATTGATCAGGATAATTGGGTCTACTTTGCGAGAGGGTATTTTCTTGGCCACTTTCAGCACGGTGCGGGTTTTGTGTTCAGTGTGTAATTGTCAACATGTACCGGCTTTTCAAAACGTTTCTAATGATTTTTCCAAGGAGGGAGGATGGGTGCTGGATTTACCGGATTCCCGGAGATTTATTTAACATTTTTCACGTAACAATTTTCCCCGGAAAAATTCGTTGCCGGTTCAGTTAGACCAATGTCTCACCAATTTTTTGGATTATTATTTTTCTTGTAACAATTTTCCCGGCAAAACTCATTTGAATATTCATTAAAACATGCCTCGGGAATTTTTCTAATTATCCAGTTTTCCTGTAATAATTTCCCGGCAAAAAAAATATTTGTCGGTTCTGATACAAAAAACGTGCCGTCAGATTATCTGGTTATCATTTTTCTTGTAACAGTTTTCCGGCATGAATGTATTTCCATGTTCAATTATAAAAACCTCTTTTCAATTTTTCCACGTGACGAAATTAAAATGTTTTTCGGCTAGCGAAATTTTTACAAACAGCCTTGATCCGAAAAAAAAAGGATCTACTTACACAAAAAATAAAATCAAATTAACACATCTCCAATAAAATAATCAACCCACGGAAAACTGGAAAACAAATTTTTTATTGGCGCATTAAGCAGCGCTATAAAATCAGCTGACTCAGAAATAATTTAGAAAATTGCTGAAAATTCGTAACTGGCTTCCGCGTGAGTGTGACCTCTCCTAACGATTATCATTAATCAACGGAATAATTATTGTTTATGACAGCATCGTAATCAACCACAAACTCAGCATTATTTCCCCAAAATCAGCCGATAACCCGTTTTATCAGCCCATTAACCACCGGATAAGCTTTGCGTCACCCGTGCGATTTTCCAATTAATTGTATAATAATAATAATACGTCTGCTCACATTTGCACCCCGAAATCACGTTCACGTTCGCGTCCAATTAATTCTACTCATTTTCCACGAATTTCCCGTTCAGGGGGCGGATCAACTCCACACCAACGGTGACCTTCAGCGGGTAGCATTTATTCAACAAATTACCCTTCATTAAATATGAAATTTATACAACTCATGACCGTCCCATCCCGTGGCGACGCAATATGCTATTTTTCGAGCCGGAACTGATATTCATTGGCGTTAATTAATCAGCGTTCTGCCGGCATGAATTACTGGCATTTAATTCGTGGTCACACGTGAGGGAGTGCCCATAAATCCCTCGTAAACACACCGTTTAACGCGGCTTTCAAAACAAATTATTTCTCCTCATTTATTATGGATTTTATGTATTATGTTGTTTTGTCAAATGACGCCTACGCGTGGCAGCAGACCTCATTCAATCATTCACAAAGATCAGAATGAATTGTGACGCATGTGAAACTATAAGCAATAATTTTATTTTCCCCCTTTCTCCTGAAATAAATTATCTGCGTCATGTTTTGCACAGCAAATGATTTTTCTTCGCATTTAATTTGCAAGTATGGAGATATTTTAAATTGCTACTGTACTTTCGCAAACACAAATAAATACGAAATAACCTTAATTTCACATTTATAATTAAAAACATCACTTAAATAATTTTTTAGAAATAGCAGAAGAATTGTACAAAATTTTTAAAAATGTCAATGAAAGCAGCTGGCAATTGAAATACCGCGATCTCCTGTTTTTCTTGAATTTCGTGCGCCGCGGCAGATAGAAATTTACCATACAACGCGTATAAATAAATAACTGGATGGGCAAATATTACGGCGAAAATGCGCGGTACACTGGATAAAAATCACGAGCTTCTTCATTAGGAAATGTATTTTCAATGACGTTTATTCAAGGATTATTTAAAGTGCTTTTCCGGAAAAATCTTGCTGGAAGGGAATTCTGCACTTAACCATGGGAATATTAATATCGTCAAACGACGAAAACACCTTGTGATGCCTCTATACGGTTGGTGAGGTAATAAACGCGGGATGTGAAAAACAGATCAATAATTTCCTCTTAACGCAGCGAGGGATCACCAAGCCAGCGCTGGGATAATGTTTCCGGTTAAAAAACTTCCCGCGGCGCAGTTGGGATATCTGTGTATATGTATATATCGACTAAAAAGGCTCATAATTCGCCGTACCGGTCCTGCGTCACCGGCACATGTTCGGACAAAAGGGGACCTCGTTTTCTTCCCGCTCCACGCTGCCGGGAAGTGATGCCAGTCGATAGCATCCGCTTATTGTGTGCCGGCACGCATCAGCTTACATTTTTTTTCGACATTTTTCCCTCGAAAAGTCACTACTAAATTTCCCATATTCCCTCAAAGCCGATTCGCCGGAATATTCAAAGCTACATACAAACCAACATACAAAGAAATCAAACGAATAAAATAACTACAAAATTAGTTATTTATTTTATTAGAGGTATATTATAAATGAAATAATTTTCTTGCGTATTTAATTACTCGTATATTTATCTGTAAAATGTGCGTAATTTTTTATTTATTCAAAAACTAGTTACGATTTTGACTGACAGCCGACTGATATTTTTTTTGTGGAAGCCGATCTGTATATCGTAATAAGAATGACCTTCTTTCAATCATTCGGCACACCACATTTGTAACGCATATATTTCAAATGCCGGCAAAAAGTGTTTGTGCGCGCGCCGGCGCCAATTAAAAATAACGCAGACGCAAACCGACACCAAAACCTTTTTCTACAGCCAATTAACATTTGCTAATCTATCCGCGGCTAAAAGGCCACTTGTAGGTTAAACCGCCATAAAAAAATCGAGCTTGAAGTTTATGGAAGAAAGATGTTATAAAACGGCTGTAAATACGAAAAGAGATCAGAAAACGTTAAGGAATTCCTATAATAAAATTTACTGCGAGCGACTTACTAACTGAAAACTGAGTAAATAAGCTTATTCGCCCGAAGCGCCAAGTCAACCGTAAAATCCCGAGGACACTTGACAGTCCATTATACACTTGACTCTGAATTGTTTTTATCCTCGTAATTTCGGTATTTCGAATCTGCCAAAATTTTTAGAAAATAATTCTTACGAACGTTGCTCCGTAACGCTTAATTAACGATGCACACTAATTGAATATTCCATACTTTTCCACAGTTTTGATTCCTTTCTACAAACCCGTGTGATGGTCAATTTAAGAAATAAAAAACCCTTGAAACCTTAAAACAATAATTTATTTATTCTGTAGTATTAAGTAAAAAAGATTAGCAGTTAATTTTTTATTGATGATCTTGATAATTTGACAGAGTTCACACCTTTAAGATAATCACTGCTGCTGCCTCTACACTACAATTGTTGCCTAAAACCTGCACGTGCCCATGCTGTATGGCTCGCTAATCGAACAACAAAAAGATCATTCGCATGTACGCATATATATCCATCCCGCGATGAAAAGCCCGACCGCGGTGCCCTTTCTAAATGAAACATCCACTCAACCACGATCCCCTCCGCTATTCAATCCTAGATATTGCAACCATCCAGATCCTGCTTATTAATCAGCGCGCCCCGTATGCCGACCCGCCGGGCCATCACGCGACACCATTAACGCGTGCGTGGAAGGTCACCGGCCAAGGTTATCGCCGCCGCACATGATTACTAATCGGCGTTTTATTGCAGCATAAACTGTATGATGTGTGTGCGTGTATTTTATTACACGCCGTCAAGTGTATCGTTGAAACGTTTACCACGGCACATTCTTCGCCCGGTAAATCTTATCGCCGTTGCAGCCCCAAAATGGGTTCAAACTGCAAAGAATCGCTTTCGACCTAATCAGCGCATCTCGCGAGGTGATTATCGGGGATTTTTCTGTCTGATAAGTGCTAACCGAAACCTACATCTACACAATAGAATCCAGAATATACATAGAATAGGATTTTTAAAAATATTAATTTGCGGTTTCCAATGTTCGTAGTTAAGCGTAGAACGATGGCAATGCGTGATCCTGACGTAATATGCTAAATTATTCCTCACAATCTCGCTAAATAATAAACGTCATTTAATTTCGAAATTTTTTTGTATACAGTCCTGGCATTTTATTGAATTAAAAATATTAGTAGTGGCATTTTATTTAGTCGTGGCTTCTTATTTAATTAAAAATACTACATTTTGTAATTACGAAAAATTATTTCAGAAAATAAATTTAAGTCGCTACTCAATAATTTCAATTTTAATTATTTTACAGTTTACTGTGCATTTACTTCCGGCTAACTCAATCCAGCCCTCATTCGCCAAAAATATGCCCTAATCAAAATCCGACAAATTGATCCAACCGACTAGCGCGCGCCGCTTCATCAATGGCCCGGAAAATGGCCGACAATTTCGCAGTAGGAATTTCACGTCATCGTTTTCCTTTCATCCGGCCAAAAACGTATATTTTTCAGCGCCACGACAGATAATTGTAAATAGGCCCGAATTAACTGGCCATTTTTCCAGCTACCATCAACAAATAAAAAAATAACCCGCAGCCAACATTTCAGCGGCCAACCGGGGGGGATTAATCGCCAGGACCCCAACGGCGGTTGTTGGCGCGCGGAAAAGCCGATTTATAGCGGTACACACACGAATACGGTGGTGAATAAGCGCAATTACACGGTTCAAGGAGAACCAGTTTTTGGAACTTTTTTGTATAATCTCGCGTAGCGGTCATTTGTCACGCGACGGCTTTCGCTTGTCACACTGCATGCCGCAATACACACCCGTATTGCGGCATTCTCCTGAACTGGCACAGAGTTTCTTTTATAGACTATTATAAAAATCATCCGACCGCCTGGTCACATTATAGGATAGGATAAAAATGACCCTGCACTAAGACGTGTCATAAAAAAATAAAAAACTCTAAAATAATGAAAAATATAAATGCCACCTATAAGAAATATACAGTATATGCGGACAATAAACGAAAAACGATAAACGAAAGATATAACATTTTAATTTTATATGACAATACAAATGCGTAATAAGGAAACTTAAAAAAATTAAAAAATCTCAATAATCAATTATGCATCCCAAAACGAACCGGTTATCGATAAACTACAGGGAGAATACATAACGTACAATCCGCATAACCACTGCACTACAATAATCGATAAAAACACATGTAAAAATGCTCGAAGATGTCCTTGCAACTATATGCATTTCACGACGCTAAACTCGGTCATTTAGTTAAATTCTGTAACTTTAATTTGCAAAATGAGATTTTGCTCAACGGAAGTGGAACGATTTTGTAGCAACCTGTCTCTGCATATTTACTAGAAAAAATCCATTAAAATAAAAATTAAAAACCAAGAAAAAATTGCCAATAAATGAATAATTCGGAGAAAACAAATGGATAAACTTACCGGCATGTTCGACTTCCTCGATGAGACTGGCCTGCGGCTGGAGGATCTTCTCCTCGGCCACGGAGGCCAGCTGGGCCAGGGGGACATCATCCCGCGGTGAGCCGAAGGGCACGACATCCCCTGAAAACACTTCCAGGTAAACCATCCTCACGCCCATTCAACACGCGCCGAAATTAATCAAAAATTCCCGCAAAAATACCGACAATAAATTAATCGAATAAATAGTTAGTTTAAACTGCTGCGAAGATTCATAGCGGCTGATTCATTCGCCAGACCGACTGACAAATGCTGAACGCAACCCGGTGAAACAGCGAGTGTGTTCTCACGAGATTTTTCGTATGTAGAATGAACTGTGGTACAGACGAGTCTGTTGGCCAAAAAGCGGTTTTTATAAGCTAGCAGGCGAAATACCAGCGGAACGGTATTGATTCGACCGTCTATTGACTCTGCGGTAGCATTGCATAATCAGCTCGCGTTGTCATTGGTTGTGGTGCGGAGTGGTTCCGCCTCCACACACAAGTACTCAAAGATGGAATAAACAATCGCTAAAAATTCCGAATTTGAAAAAAATCTAATATTCCAACGATTCTGATAAAAAAAACTTTCAATCGGCAACGAAACGAACGCTATGCGATAAATAAGCGCGTGTTTTCTCTCGATTCCAGCGGGTATATTTAAACGCCACTGCACTACGTTTCCACACAATTCATACTGGTGTTAGTGGCGAATTCTCTAGTGGCAACGCCCAGTGACCGATTACCAAACTGTGCCAAAAAGTCAAATAATTCAACAAGCACGCACTAATTCATCTTCTTTTATGAATGTCAAAATTAGCGTTTCGCAAAATCGATCTGTGTTAAATAGTGCGATACCAACAAACCACAAATCAATTCAGTTTACGCGAATTTTTCACTCGTCTTTTAAGTTTGTTTTTATTTCACGGAGTTTCGTTTTTGTCTGTACAATCTAGATAATTTTGAATAAAACTGGATTAAATTTTGATTTAAAAATAAAATTTACACTAAAACAAAAACAAAATTCAATAAAATATAATTTTTCAACCGAAAGTTTATATTTTATCTGTTCATATTATATTTTGTTTTATTTCTTTATAATTTAGTTTTAAATTTTTTTATTCATTAAAAATAATATTTTTGCATTGTCGGAAATTATTTAAAAGTATACAACCGAGATTTCATATTTTATTTTTTATTTGTTTTTATTTTAACCGAACTCTGTATATTTTTGTATGGATCAATGCTTTACGTAAAATCGCGGCAATCCAAAATTTGGAGTGATCCTTAACAACCGCGGTCGGTTGCATCATTGTCAAATGATCGCAAATGTCGCTTACGAAACGCGGATCGCATGGTGGTGGTCGGGCCGGGGCCGGCACTTAAATCACCGTGGCATATTGTCCTCATGTTTAAATAAGTCGTAAAATAAATGTTAGACGGCCAAGGGAAAAAAACCCGTTTCATAACCGGGCCGAATTTGACATCATCTGTACGCGGCACACATCAGCGTAAACAGCGATCAAATTTCATATTATTTACACTAATGTCTGCCGGTTGGTGTGACACTGACGTAAGGCGATCAAGGCCCCATTTCGGCAAACAACAAGGGATCCCGATTTTCTAGGGATGCCAGTTGATCTTGAAGAATGCTTATATAAAACCCCAAATCAATATTTTCCCCTAACGAACAATTTAAAATGTAATAAAACATTTATTGTAAATTAACGGGAGAGAATTTCCATAAATGAATTGTGTTCAAATTAAACGTATTTACGTTTTTAGTTATGAAATTTATGTATCAAAGCACCTAGAGTTCCTAATAAAAAAAGGTTTACAAATAATTGACAACATTCGCGCTAATTTTTAACAAATTCAAGTAAAAAGGTATGGGTAAAATTATGTACCAATACAAACCAAAAAAAAAAGTTCATGCATACAATACATTATTTAAAACACTTGCAGTAAATGTTTTGCAAATGTTAAAAATTATATTTAAAAAAAAATTAAACAAAATTATATTTAAAAATTTTAATACAAAAAACATCAAAGAAAATAACAAGCAGGGAAATAAACGTTTTTACGTGATCGATCGATTTGAAATCAATCGTTGCTTCTCCGTCATTGCTACAGTAGCCGTCACTTTCTTTCAGTTCAATATTTCGGAAAGGGAAAATAAATAAAAACATTTATAAAATAAAAATGCAAAATTACTGTATACATAATGATCACGATATGGTCACATGCTGTATTTACGTATAATTGCGAAGACGGCTAATTTTCATATAGGATGACCGGGACCGCTACGTAAGCGCCGGCCATCTGTTTAGGCGCACCGACGGAAATCTCCTCTCCCATCTGAAGAGGCCTCATTACGCCGGCCAGATGATCCCCCGTGTTTGCATCCAGGCATTTTTTCTCGAGCAAAATGACAGCCAATTTGCATGTCAGCCCTGGTCGGAAGAATAGTGAACAGGAGAACACAAGCGGCACGTGAAACAGAGCGGACCTGACGCCGGTCCGGTCGGCGCATCATCCAGCAAATCCCCCGGAAACACCTGCCAGCGCCGTCCCAGATGCTCCGTCATGCGTCCACTTTATTTCTTGTACAATTCACAATTTTTACTGCAGTATCTATATGGACTCTCTTCATGCACGAGTTTTCCGAATAAAGGAATTAAGCTTGAACTTCAAATCTTCAATTATAAATTACAGTGAACACTAGCAATTTTTCAAACACCATAAAAATACGACAGAAATAGGGAATTCTTAGTACAACAAGAATTCACACTGAGCTACAAACTGCCAAAAAATTTAAATAATGATAATACGACATCATACCATTTCAAGTCACAAAGAAAACAGCGAAAAATAGTTGCAAATTTCGATTAATATTGTATAGAACTTCAAGCATGGTCGATTTTCCAGACGACTAGTATCTCAGTAGGCCTTGTACTACAATCTCTCACTGCAGTAGCAGGCATATTGCACAGGCAACAAGTACTCAACCTGTTTTTTTCCATTACAAAAATTAGAAAAAAAATCAATTTTCATTTCAATTTTACATCGGTATATTTTGAAAACCTATTAATGTTAATGTTTATATTTTAGTTTTTACGGTGGTAAAAAAAAGCAGGAGCTGTTACGGTTTGAATGAAGAAAGATATGTTCGTATAATTAACCGTATTCCAACCGGTTTATCACGGAAATGAGTAAGAACGTAATTCACCGATAAAATGGAGTCGTGATTGCGAAAGAGAGTTTTCCCCAACGACGGTTGGATATGCCAGCTCATTAACCTCTTTGATCGTGATGAAGAGCGTCTTTTCACGGAGCAGACACTTTATCATCTGGCCCACCATACATCATCTCGGCCCAGCACAAATTTACGTAATTCCGATCGGATGCCAACAATTGTATACGCGCATACACATCCGATAACATTTCATCAAAACATCGTAATTATAGTAGACCCACACAACGTTCTGTATGCCTGTACAATACAGATACATACTTATGTTATACACTCCCGGTATGTCGAAATAATTTTTTTTCTCATTTTAAAGTTCCATTCCAACGATAAAAAATTTTCCCAAATCGCAACAGGCAATAAAATCACCCGCCTTTAATAATTTAAAAAATATGCGTCACAGTTTCCTACAACAGAAAATTTTTATATCTGATCAAATAAACTGCAAACAAAACTAAAACCTGTTGAAACAAATTTTCGAATATGGCGGTAACATAAGATAAACACATACATGTTAAAATAATTTCATATTGGCAAAAACAATTACAAAATAAAGCAAATATCTGATTTCCTAGTACGTTTTTGGCTTTTTGCATTAAAAAACAACGCAGCTTGCGGAAATTCGTCTAAGCGACGATTACTTAAGCCGGTTTATTTTCGAAAGCGTCTTTTTATTGAATTTTAAAACTCGAAAAATTATCAGAAAATCGCGCCTGATTTACGTTTACATTTCTCCATAAAGTGATATTCGGAAAGCGGCAATTCGCGCGAAACTATCAAATAATCCGCGCAGAACGCCTACAGCCATAATACCGCTAATCCGCTTGCTGTTCCCTCCGTGAACCCAGTTTCCCAAAAATAATAACAATCACTCCTCCACTGCTTCACGGCGACACCGCCATAATCGCCGGGGCCGCAATCTCCTCAATTAAGAGCTTATCCTAAATGCCCCGTCCCCCTAATCCACCCCTCCCATTTCAGCCCACGTCCCTTTACAAAAACCCCCTTTAAGTCAACCTCATCTAAGCCGGTATATTAGCCCAATAATAAGCAGCACGGGATGTTTGTCGGGCCTATCAATTTCCCCTCACGTGCTGTATAAACGCCGCCGCAACAAAACATAATATCGGCCACGCTTATCACCGCAGCCGGTCACGTTGTCTCACCCATTACAATTAATTATTTATCACGCTAATCAACGCGACAGGATTGTTGCGTCTTACCTAATACGCGTACAATCTTCCATAGACATTTTCAGTAATTTAACCATAAGTGAATTTCTCGATTGGCAAATCGTCCACGTGTAAACAACAATCACAATTAACGCTTATTATATTTTTAATAATAATATTTTGCTAATCACTAGAAAAAAATACCGGAACTGAAAGCGCTTGCCTACTCTATTAATCCACTAGTATTGAGCACTGCAAAAAACGAATTAATTAACGAGAATAAAATTCGTTTAACCGAAATATTATAGAAAAAAATATTTGTGTGAATTGAAAGCTGAAACTGCCTGCATATCGTCAGCCGCCCACGCGGCAAATATATCTGTACCGGGAATTATTAAGAAAAAACCGGTTAAGGGATTTGGTCCGGTACATAGCACCAAATTCGTGTACATACACGGGAACTTTCGCTGTCGCGTACTACCAAACACGTTTTTGCATTGCTTTATATTTTGTAAAAGATTTGTATAGGCATGAAATCCGTTTTCCGCGCAACATCCGGTTCGGGAGTTAAAATTCGAAAGTTTAAATGCATTCAGGTAAAAAGTTCATATGGATCGATCCTTTCAAATTTTGTAGATGCATAACCATGAAGATCGTTCTTACACCGATCCACTGTTCTAGCATGCTTTTCAAATTTTAAAATGAATTTCAAAAATTTTAAAATTCATTTTAAAATTCGAAAAAAATCGTGGAAGTCTGGATCCGTGTAAGAACGATCTTCATGGTTATGTGCATTTACGTGCAAAATTTGAAAGGGATCGGTCCATAATGAGACTTTTGGTACACCTGAATGCATTTAAACTTTTTGGAATTTTGTTACCCTCATAACTCGGCAACCGGATGTTGCGCGCGAAAACGGATTTCACTCCTATGTATACAAATCATTTGTCTACACATTGTCAAAAAGCAACCCAAAAAAGTGATTGGAAGTGCGCGAAAGCGAACATTCCCGTGTATGTACACGAATTTGGTGCTATGTACCGGGCCAAATCCCTTAATTAAATCTTAAATACAGCGGCAATGATAACTATTCAAACACAAATAATTCCAGTTTCTTTCAGCAAATCCATAGCTCCATACAAAAGGGGGACAAAATGAGCTCCAGAAATATTTTCCGCAAAAGGAAACAAAAAAATCTTAGCAATTTTAAACGACCCGATAAAGATTATGGTAACCGCTCTGCAATGTTCTGGATGTTAGTGTTTCAGAGCCCTTGTACTACACTTTCACGGAAAAAATATTTACGAGTTCGGAATATTTACTCGCTGTGAACAAGGGATATTTAGTCTAATATTCCAGTAATTATGCATGATGTTAATTCCTTTCGGGAAGTAATACATCTCACGAGGAAGCATTCGAATCTTCGCAATATTCATTAAAAATCCTTCACAATTTAATTTAAAATATCATTGAAAATTTTAAATATGAAGAAACTAAATGCTTTCGGAAGTTACATTCTTATGCTGGAGCGTCAAGAAGACGGATTTAGATTACAGTAAATCAAATCGTAACTTACTTCGTATGCGAATTTCCAGAATCCCTTGTGAATTCCTTTTGATGAGCGAATTTGGTCTGAACATCGTCTGTAAAGAAAACAAAACAATTCCATCAATAAAGTCCATGTACAAATGAATTTCTCGACGGAAAGAAGCAACCATCATTGTTAAAAAAACCAGGAGCAATTCAAATAAATTTAAAAAAAATTCCCAAATGAAACGCGATCACAATTGTTAAATGTACAAAAATAACCGCTCACAAGTAAGCACACCTCACCGAAGTCTCAAGCGAAATGCAGTAATTTACAATAAACCAAGAAAAAAAATCCCGATGCAACGAGAACCCACGGAAATCGACCAACAACTTCCTAACGCGAGAAAAACCACTCTAACTCGACCACACACACCAGCAGGTCTTTAAAAGCCGGTTAGACCCACTGACTACCCTAACTACAGCCAAATGTCACACAGTGTTTGGATGCTCCCAATTTCTCCCTGCAGCCCCATGTTTCTTTGACCTCCTTTACTTTATATGCCACACATCGTCTCATTTTTCTGCCTATACAGTGCCCGGTGCCAGCGCGAACAAATCCATTTCCGTCCTGCTCTAGATTAGCCCCATTTCACACCCCATCCGCTGTTATACTGCAGCATATTGCTTAGATATTGCCACAACACACAAAGCGTCCCTTCAACCCGGCGTCCCGGCCAATTGTCCCCCTTGTGGGCTGATTGCGTACAGCCCATGGGCTTCTTCCTTCTCCGCGCTTTAACACCACGGCTGTGCGCGCGTCTTCATGGTACGCTGATTTTTTAAGTGCCCCGCAAATGGTCCACCGGGAGTTTCGTGTCGCGCGCTGTTTATTTAAAATATCAGGGACACTGATCGATCTGGTGGCAGTATTATTTTTAATTGGCCTGTTGTCACAAGGATTCTCCATGTATAACAGGAAATCTGAGTCAGGATGCAACTGAAAACATTTTGCGCTGCTAATAACATTTTTGCACTCTTTTTAGAAAAAATTTCAAGTAATTTCGTAATGAACCTATTAAGCACAAGCGAAGCCGGTTTATAATCCCAAAAAAAATTGTCCCCAGAGTTCCCTAGAAAAGTCGCGAAAAATTTTATTCTAATGCACAATTACACCAGCGAAAGTGAAACTTTTACCGCACATAGAAATCCTGCGGTATATTTTTTTCAGACGCTTAACTAGTCAGCGAGTCGCTGCCACAGCCACCGTTCTACGTCCCAACTGCGACGGCGCAGTGCATCTTCTTCAAACCTTTATTTTACGCAGAAAAAAAGCGCTGATACTGTGCTGTATTTACTTAGTTTGTTACAGCCAGAGCAAAAATTTAGTACTGTAATTTAAATTTGTTTTTTTTTTAGAATTCACACTGCTCGATTACATTACTATAATTTTTAAAACGTAAATAATCAGCGATTTTCGCCAGCACACCCTGTCCAGATAGACACCCTTCCTACTCGCCATCGGACCGGAAAAAATCGGATAATTAATTATTTCCAGCACCGCAAACCAGAATTCCTCAAATAAATCGTAATGCAAATTTTGTCCTGATTTTTACATTTTTCTGTGAGCAGTTCCACCGTCTGCACAATGACAGTAACACACTAAACCTTATAAAAATTAGAAACTAGGATAGTCAGGACAGCTGGGAAAACAGGCATATATGCCAACCGGTGAACAAGGCCAACTGCCACAGTCCCCCGACCCAATACATTAGATACACAACCTGCGAGAGAGCCCACCGGCCTCATCCCAGAAAGGCCGAAACGGTGACAGACAAACTGGAACGCGGTATCGCGACAATAAACATTCGATCGAGGGGAATCCGTGGATTCCTGGGCTGCTCCCATTGTTTCCCACCATAACACGCCCCACAGTGTAGATAAAAATTTCATAAAAATGATTATTAGCACCAGATAAACTGCACAAAATTTTGGAATCCAGCCAGCAAGAGAAAAATGAAATTCCAGCAGTCACGGTATAGCTCTCATCACGCTAAGCACTACAAGTTTACAACTGCAACGAATTTTAGCTAAAATTACTGATCTTGGCCAATACAAAAAAATACTGTCAACTGTCAAGTAATACTGCGTATTTTAAAAAAAATACTGTATATTTTGTATAGAATATTTACAAAATATTGTGTATGTAAGAAATGTTGTGTATATTTTGTATTGGGCGGAATTAAAAAAACTTGCATATTTACGAGTGTATATTTATATAAATAGTGTATAAATAGTGTATATTTAATTTAAATTATTGTACCTATGCTCGAAAATCAGTTAAGTTAATACAGTATGAGTACACGGTAATAAGAAACACGTCTTCTTGGATGAAGCAGTTGAAGCATGCGCCACACGACAACAATTTCTTTACTACAAACCAAATAAATTTCACAAAAGAACGAAATACAGACGACGAAATATTACGGCTCGACTCTTGAAGTTCAAGTTAGCTTCTAAAGGCCGAAAAACACTAAAAAAATATTCTATTTAGTGTTTTTGACCAGTTATACCAAAAACCGTTCATTCCGCTCGAAGATAGTCACTGTGGCGTCTTTTCGACTGCCTTTGCATCAGCACAGACAGCATAGATAAACGCCAGTGCATTTTCCCAGATTATTATTCCCAAAAATCCATCTTTGCCGCTCGATGCACAATTGCACATCAATTTTTCTACGCCGGCAGATGCATCTTTTTTATTTTTTCACAAAGGTTGTAAAGTGATGCATTTTACCAGCACACAGGGAAGTCGTCACGTTTTCACCGTCCCCTGATCACCGATAAAAGCCGGCATTATTCCGTTTTATTTTGCCGGGAGTGCGCTGCGCACCCGGTCATTATCACTCTGTTAACGCACTAAAAAAGGTGTATTACAATTTTTAACACCACCACAAAAACCATAAAAACCGATAAACCAGACGACAACGATCGCGCCGTATTTTCTACCGGAAAAACAGGGCTTCGAAGCGCGATTTCGCTGGCGAACACTAAGTCACAGTATCAAGTTGAACAACTTTCACTTCAAATTCATGAAAATGAAGAAACCATTAAAAAAATTGCTGATGAAAAATACAACAACAAAGTAAAATAAATTTTAAAAATATTAATGCGCTTGAAAAATTTTTTTACCAAATACACTTTTACACAAAAATTGCACAAACACAAACAAAATAAGCACAACGGTGGTTAAGATGAAAAAAATGCAGAAAAATAGAAAACATACAGGAAAAAATAATATCAATAATTTTTGATCCAAATCGAAAACTGACATGCAACAATTTAAAAAAAAAAGGTTGGGCAATTTTCAAAATCTGTTGCACAAATTTCGATGGCGAAATTGCGAAATACCATAATAAAAAAAATCTTTTGCGGTGTAGGAATTGAAAACGGCGATTTATTCCACGCTGCAAATATTTCTGATTTATCGTGCTGCGAAAAAAAACGATGACGAAATGTTTGACCCGAGATAAATCAAAATTCCCAATTAAAACACCACCGTGACAGATTGCACAACGTAGCGGAAGCAGCGCAACTGTTCCGTAACGCGTCAGCTAAATCAGCACATTTTTTTGGACGATACCACACACTCGACCGACATTCCGTCCACGGCCGGCATCGTGGTTAATAAAGTTCGATGCCCGGCAAAATGCTGAGCACACACAACAGCTATCAACATGATCGAGATTTATTTGCACAGTTTTTTTCTATCGCCGCTGGACTGATTTATTAAACAAGGATGGATACCCATCACCCGTCCTAATTTCTTCAATAAACTACGCATCTGCAAATCGATACCGAATTCCCAAAAAAAAAATATTACTGCTGTTGCAGCTTTGGCGAACACCCCACTTTTAAATTTTGAAAACTCCTGACAACAATAGACTGCAGCAACCAGAAAAGTACTGTGGAAACTGCAGCAAAACAGGCAGAAAAAATGTTGCAAAAAAACGGAAAGTCGTAAGTACTGGGCAAATTTGAAATAACCAGGTACAGTTGTGCATCGCACTGTGAGCAGCGAAATCTATAAATTCTTTTCCAAATACATCGGTCTCGTTCTGTAATGTTGCAGTTTTTTTCCGCGAGCCGTCTAACTAAAAAAAATTTAAAGAACGGCTCTCGCCACTGATTCCTCTGAAATGAGATTCTGGTATGAGATTTTAATATGAGATAAAATTCAGAAATTCACGTCAAAAATCTGCAAAAAATATTTTGGCAAAGCATTTTTACACCAGTTACCGTTAGGCAATTCCCAATCAGACTTGGTGCCCATATCTTTTATAGTTAGCCATTGCACTACAATTACTCCTACTCACCAAGGACAATTTCCAGCAAGAACGGTAACGTTTAATATTTTCACAAAAAAATTAAAAAATCTTTACTTAATCGAATTATTCGCTGTTATAGATTGACAAAAAATACCATAAAAAACGCCATTACAGCCATTCACCATTGAAAAGTTTCTCAGGCAAAACACAACGGAAAAACTTGTCAAATGGCACCGGCGCACACATCGCCCGCATCCATCGGCGGCTCGCTTAGCGCGACGCCTGTCAGAACGCGGGAAAATGTCGGCGTGGAGCGAAATGCGGGGAAGAGCAGCAGCAGCCGGCACGTCCCCGGCCGTTGAGTGCCAATTGATGGCGCCAGGGACGCCCGTGTCTTCCGTGTATATCCCGCTTATATACAGCATAGACACGCGCTGCAGCTCCCCATCGATCGCGCCCGGCTTTTTATCATCACCACCATCGGAACTCCATAAAACCAGACCCCACGCGCCACATATACGCCGTCCAGGGCTCTACCCCGGCTCGTAAAAAAACGCAAATTATTTTATGGCTCCTCGCATTTACGGCCACTGCATGTGCCGGCATTTTCATGCCTATTTTTCCGGCAGTTTTATACGCGGCGCTGTCGATTATCGCCGATGATTTTACCATTTTGGAATGTTCACGTGGAGTAATTCTGGTAATAATTTTACGGTTATGTATATTTCACAGAAAGTTCGGTTTTATTCCCGCTGTTCGTATGAGTAACGTGCCATTTTGTTAAAAATTTATTAATATTGTCCATCATCCGGAATACCGAGGAATGTCTCTCTTATCGCCTGCCGCTCCAGGGACGGATCAGGATTACATTCGCAAAACGCATCAATAAACTGCTACCTCGTAGAAAATACGTGTTACTTAATCATTTTCGTAAAACAGTAAAAATAGTATTACCGTAACCTTCGGTTCCTTAACAACAAGACCGGGATTTTATTGTAAAAATGCGAAGAAAACCGAAGGCCACCACTTCCCAGTTTCGACAAGATCAAAACACATGTAATCCTTCTAAATTTTCACATTATTTTTTCACCTTCCAGGCTTCAGTATTTTATATATAAATTTTTTTATAACAAAATTGACAAATTCATTGGCTACCTGCTGATGTTAAAATAATAATTACTACGCATTTTCGCGACCAAAATTTTTATACTTCGTAAAAACGTAAACCACGTCCTAAGTCGAAGAATTCAATACAGTACTGTTCTACGGTGATTGTCGGCAAAAAAATTGAACGAATTTCTTATAAGATTACAACAGCGGATAAAAAAAATTAAAACTACGAGAATTTTTTTTAAAATTTTCACAGCCGAAAATATTCTCAGCCTTCTATGCCATTATTTTCTGAAAACAAATTTAAAAAAATTTCAAATTAAAGAAATCGGTACTGGAACCAGATAGTCGGCAAACGAAAATATAACGGATGTATTTCAAAATAAAAAAGAGGATTCACTGCAGAAATACAGCCCGCTTTCTGCGTTATTATTTTTCTTACGAGGAACTTAATCCGACCGCCATGTACATGGTAAATTACGGGGAAACGCTGCTTTTGTTACGCGCGCCTACGCATCTGCCAGCGAGTGGCGAGCGGATGATACGGCTCACGCCCGAGATTAGCCGGCAAGGTGCATTAGACAAATGGAGATCCGTTGGATCGCGGGGAAATGAAAAGCCGCGCGTCCGTAAACGCCGGCAACCTGGATGACAACCAATATCCGTCGGCTTGACGTCACCGCGCGCTCCCATTAAGTCGGCTAACCAGCGGCAATAATCTACCCCGGCCAGCACACTTCACCGGGCCCCATAACATAAATTAATCAACAAATCACTATTTCGCTGTAATACAAATACACACTGAATACGCAACCGGCCAACACATATTACGCACGACTCGCGCATGCGCTCATTAATAATTAATGGAAAGCGTAAAAATGTAACAAACAGCAACCTAAATAATCCAAAATCAGCGCGGCAGTTGCGTGAAAAACAATCATTTATAACCAAATTTGATGCTACTCCCGGATGAAAACCCAAGGTTCTACAATCCTACAGCCGTAAAAAATTCATCCATTATTATAAAAAAAAATCCATCCGGCCCAGAAAAATTATATCCCATAGAACGTACCGAAAACTGATTCCGAAAAATCAATCACAGCACCCAGTAAAAAATACCGGAAAAGCAAAATAACCCATGAAAATTTTCGAAAAAACCTGGAGACCACGAAGAATATTTTTTGATACAAATGTACCAGAAATTAAATCAGAAAAATCAAACCCAGCACTATGTACAAAACATGTACCAGAAAACTAAATTACTCAACGAAAAATTTAGAACAAAAAAACCTGGAGACCATGAACAAATGAAACAAATGTACCAAATGAATTTTTCTGAAACAAAATGTACCAGAAATTAAATCACCAAAAATCAAACCTAGCACACGATGCAAAATAGGTACCAGGAAGACCAAAATATCCAATGAAAAGTATAGAAGAAAAAAATCTGGAAATCACCTGACAACCGAGTGTCGCCGGGTGAAATGTTAAGAAAAATTACACAAACACGACACGTCGCGTACTTGGCTGTCCGCTGTGGCCTGAGCGGAGTTGGGCGTTGGGGCGTGAGCAAGGACGTCTTGAGATCGCCAGTGAGCCGGCGGCGGCGGCTGTCCCTCCCGCGGGGCCTTTCGCGCCGGCGGCCAGCACACACTGGTGGTGAAGGGAATCATCTGGGGGTCCGGGGGCACCCGCTACCGCACTCCGCATCCACCATCAACAACCAAGATCCCTCCGTTAACATACACCATCCACAACCGAACAACAACCAGACAACCACGGGCTCATCACTCCACCATTTCCCTGCATTATCGGTCCAACATACGCTCCAATGACACGGCTAAATGCAGCGCTCGCAACGGCATCACGTCCAGCAGAAACTAATCTGCAAAACAAAAAAATTTGTTTTACATTCAACAAATAAATTTTGTAATTTGTGGGGTCAACAAGACCGGAACCGCAGCACTAGGCCCATACACTACGTAACTCGCATAACGCAATTGTAGAATTATATTACGCTTTGTAAATACTTATTCAGCAACTCTACTGTCGATAAATGATAAGAAAAATTATGCAGGCACGCTTTACGAAGTTCATTAAGCGATTTTATCGTTGATAAATTTCCAGAAAACTAGCCAGCAAATACCGTCTGCAAAATTCATCCAGCACGTTTACTGTCGGTATATGCTCAAAATTGTGACAAAAATTCCTTTAATAATACACATTTAAATTAGAACAGGAACATGGACCTGTTATTTATAAAGCATAATTTTCTGGAACAACAACGGCTATTTTCTCAGAAACATAACAACCGTTGGTTAAGAATCGTCCATTACAAAAAACCAAAAAAATTTTATCAAATTTTTGTCATTAAACAAAATTTGAAGAAAAAGCTACAAAAATTTTAGATACCGTGTTCATCAAGAAAACTAAATTTTCTTAGTCATAGTTTCAGATACCAGAAGAATAAACTTTCAATAAATAAAAAAAAATCAAGAAAAACAAATTTCTTGGTCATAGTCTCGTAGATAAAAAAATACAGTAATTTTCTGCGACGCAGACAGAAACCGGTCAAACTCGGCGGAAACGGGAGAGAAACGCCGCACACATCGCAGCCCCCACCCAACCGGCGTTCCCGGATGGTATATCCCGGGGAATAGTCCCGCTACTGTGGCTATACAGCGGGATGCGCAGTGAGGCACACAAGACGCTTCACTTTCTTATTAGTTCCATTACATTTCCTCCAGCCACGAGTGGACGGGACACAATCAGCGCGACGCAGTCAGCAGCTCGTGTGTCAGGAGCGCTCAAGTTACCACTTTGCCTCAAGTACCTCGTCCACTACCTGCACGACATACACACACAACAGTCCCACTTCCACATGACTGCGCCCAAATCACGCTGGCAGCCGGCAGATTTATCCATGATTTTTCCTCCCTCTATACACACAGCGACTCCACCCAAGCGGTAATTCTGCTATTTTTATCCTATGGATTTTTCAATTAAATTTCCATGATAATTGTGTACTCGCTGTTGGGAAGAAAATTGCGGTGAATCCGCACATATTCGAAAATAAAAATTCCTGTATTCACAGACACAAAAAAATCCTCAAAACCATCGAAAAATTCTTCACTGTTCTATCTACACTTTTTTTTCAGGCAATCTTCACAAGAACGACAAAGTCAAAAATTTCAAATGAATCTGTAAAACCGGAAAATAAAAAATTAAGATTTTTTTATTGCAAAAACTCCCGAAAAACGCCAAAAAAATAGAAAATCATTTGAAAATGCTCAACTCTTCAGTTTACTCTTTTTCCATGCAATCTTTCATCAGAACGACAAAATCGGAATTCTTCTATTGCGAAAAATACTACTAAAAAATCAGAATAATTTTTTTAAAATAAATAATACTAAATTTATTAGTAAAAATAAATTCCAAATTATTTATGGGCAAAATACCTCTTGCAAACCGGACAATCTTGCATAAAAAAACCGTCCGCGCATAAATATGATTAACGCAAACGGCAGGGAAGCCCAAACGGCCACACAAATCGGTGGGCGCGAACACACTGATGAAAACGCTGCGGCAGTAAAACATCAGCGGCAAAAATCATTTACTCGCACCGGAACCGTCGCCGTGGCCCAAAACTATTCTGTTACAGTCTCTCTCTCTCGTTCTCTACCGCATTCGCTCTGTCGTCGGTGTGTGTGTCGCTGGCCGTGTTTTTTCACCAACTCCCCGACCGGAATGTAGGGGAGCAGTTAGCGTTGCTCGGCGGTGCCTAGCATGTCACCGGTGCGGATACAATACCATAAATAACCGTAGAAGATGCCATTTGTCATTAATTTATTCCATAGCTCTCATTCCATCACCCCCAGCACATATATACATCGCTCGCCGCATATATATACACACATAAATACGCACCCGCGTTACGCGCTGTACTACAGCGCTAATGAGCGCCGCCGCGGCGCAGCGCCAGCCCGCTCACCGTTCGTTCCGACGTCCATTCAAAAAGTTTTTACGACGCGGAAACGTAACGAAAATGACGGTTTAATTTATGATCCGCCATTCTTAATATGGCAAGAAACCCGACTGCTACAAGATTTTTTTCTCAATTTTTTATTTGGTTATTATTCGTTACTCTACTTTTTTTGAATCTTTTTCCAACCGAAATAAATATGCCACTTACGATCCGAAAATTTGAGAAGAATATAAAAATAAAAATTTAGCGAAACCAACCAAAATTAAACGATTAATCATATTCAAAACACACCAGGCAATATTTTTTAAATACACAGAATATATGTACGGCAAACTCTTCTGCAGAAACATTCTGAAGATTCAACTGAAATAATTTTAAAATAGTCGAAAAAGTATTTACTGCAGTAAGAGTATCAAGAAATATCAAGAAATCGGCTCGAACTAAACCTTGTTTTTAAAATTCACGGAATACATGGCAAAGTTTTTGGCAAGAAATATCCGACAGAATTAATCGACATATTTGAGAAATTCAAGGAAGTATTAACCGGATCAGAGCAACATTCAAATAATCAAAAACTTATTCGAGACGGAATTACATATGTATTATAATTTTATAAATTCCCAAAATACAGATACAAGTATGGGAAAAAACTCTGCAAATAAAATAAAAAAATAAATAGCAATCATTTTAAAACTATCACAAATATTTTACCGGCATGCAGCGAGACGCAATTAAATATGGAATAAATTTTTAAAAAAGTCTATTAAAACGCAATACATGTCCTGATCAAAAACACGTTCCACCCTGCAGGACACCCACCCACCACCGCGCGGAAAAATCCACCAACCGCCTCTCCCGCGCCCCACACACCACCATACGGTCCCGGTTCCCGTGCACGTACACGCTTCTAACCGCGACGCGCGCGTCACCGTCGAGAGACCCGTGCTGTTTACACAGGCGGACAAACAAGCCCAGGCACCCACTTACAAAGTTACACGGCAGTCAGTCGGGGTTAATAATAATCATAACAATCATCATCAAACAATCCGCAAAAATCGTTCCCAACCACCACGTGTCCTGAGAAAAAAATACCCGAGCTCCTGAAAAATCCAAAACTGCTCCGCAAAACGAGACGAGAGCTTACAGTAGGAGAGTTAGTTGCCCGTCGATTGCGTGCCAGAAGCTAATCTCACGGCTGTGAAGTAGCATCTCATCTCGCGCACGTCTGTGCACATACACACACATTTTCTCCCCACACTGTACTTGTAGTGAGGCTGCCAATTGGCATTACACGATACAGTCCTAAGGACCACCAAAGACGCACATGTGCCACACACCCGGCTCTGTGTCTCTCTCTCTCTTCGGTACACGGACACTCCGATCAATAATAATCCCCTTTTTCGCCCAGCCAACGCTCCGCACTCTCTCCCTTTCCGGTGCCAGGGAATGCCAGCGCGCGCTCTCGTAGACGGATGATTCTCATCGTGCGCGTGTGTTGCGCGTTGGCCGAAGCTCAACCAGACGTGAAACACACCGGCCACTTCCCCCTTTTTCTTCCCCGAACCGCCTCAACAGCCCTTCACTCGGCGACCGGTGCCGGATGCGGACAAGCAGGGCAGACGACAAAAATCAGATTAGAAAATTTCCCGACGGTTTTTGCCAGTCGCAGCATTTTTCTTGGAATTTCTTCCAAAAGAAAAATGGGAAACAAAACCTAGCTACAGAAATATTCGCGAGAAATCACGCAGTTTGAAAACAATTATTAGGGAGTAGTTTAAGCCCGTCGATAAGCTCTGGATCTGGAAACGGATAGAGGAACGAGAACCAAATTAGAAAATTTTCGATGGAAATGTTGAAAGTTTTTTGCAAAAGTTACTTACAAATTACAATTATTCCAGTAAATTGCTCAAAAAAAATGGCATAGACTGAATAATCAGCACGCAAAATTACACATAGAAAATATATAAAGCTGCTCGATGGTAAAGCGCAGCGGTTTTTTACTAACGTCATAATTATTCTGCAAATTTCTTCCAGCGAAGGAACGCCAAAGAAAACATACAAGCTCGTAATATTTAGTCCAAGACATAGTAGCCACCGTTCTACGATCTCTCTTGAAATCATAAAGAATTTCGACTGTCGCAAGGATCTTATGAAATGAGAAATAATCCCACATTATAGAACAACGTACTGCACACCCAGTAGAAAAACAAAATCAACCAAAAAAAAGGAAAAATTCAAGATTAAAATGGGAAAATCAAATTAGTAAAGCCAACAGCAATACAAAAATAATGTAATCGTGTAAATAACCGGAGCACCATTGGAGGAGATGGCAGCATTTGATATCCTCTTGCCCGATGAATTAATAATCACATGGCAGATTAATCAGATAAACGGTACACACATTTTCCCGCTGCCAAAATCACCACAATCAAGGGGTTGGCAGCAAAAAATTAATTAATCGTTACCAGCGCGCCGCTCTCAGGCATGCCATTCTATTTCCGCACACACGGCTTCTTCATAACTACAACTCCGCATAGTGGAAATTTTTTCGTGACTCGACTTCTTTTTTGTTTCGTATGAAAATTTCGCAACCAATTCACCAGCTCAAAAATTATTTAAAAAATTAAGGAAATGAATAATCAAAATTATTCAAGTAACAAGATATAAAATCGAGATATGTCTTTAATACCAATACAATACTTTAATACAAGATATGTCTTTAATACCAAAAATTTTAAAAAATAAATTCTCGTAAAAATTATTCAAAGATATTCCATGACATTAAGTTACGTTTCCGGCTGAATAAGCATTTGTACAAATTCCCTCCAGACAGCCACGTTAGGAAATCAGCCGTATCAATTAAGATGCCAAATGCACCTGACGAAGTATCCATTCAGAGTGTGACAGTGTCAGAGTAATTAGTCCATTTAAGCCACAAAGGCCACTTTCCAAAAAGGTAAACCAGTGGTAAAAAAACAGCATACACGTAAGTGTAACTGTTCAGCCAGCGGAAAAATATGTCAATAAATTTAACAATGCCCGACAATATGCGAGCAGTAGATCAACATCAATAAAAAGAATGACTACATGGCAAAATAATTTTAGCTATTTACGTCCGTGAACTGATTAGGCTTAAAGCGGCTTACAAACTCGCCACTGCACTACGTTCAACAACACAAACTAACTGCCGTTATAACGCAAAACTTCTGACTGCCAAAACGATTTAAAAAAATTACTAAATAATTCAGAACGTTCATAAAAAAATCAAAGAAAACGAAGTCAAAAATTCGGAAAATTGGCTTTAAAATGCAAAATGTTCCAAGGCAAAAATAAAATAAAAATTTTTAAAAATCCAGTTTATTTTGCAATAACTGTTTTAAAAAAAATTTCAGAAGGATAAGACTATGCTTCTGGAACACGACGTTATAATCGCATTTTTCCAAATCACAAAAAGCGCATCGCTTGATAATTCTGCCCACAACGCAGACAAACCAGTGCGCGCTGAATGTCGCCGCTTGTCGCGCCCTCACCTTTGGCCAAAAAATCACGGGCAAAAAAAAACAAACAGATCTGTTTGTCGGATGTCAACAGGCGAATAATGAGGCAGATAGCTGCGGCGTTATTTGCGCTGGGCAAGCAGCCTGCAGCTGACAGGCACATATATTATTTTATGCAAAAAGGGAGTACACACACCCGCATACTACGGCATCAGCAGAAACTGGGAGCAGCTGGATAATAAACGCACATGGAGCAGCAAAACTGGGTCTAACACGCAAACTGCACAACTCCTTCATCCAGCAACCATGGCAATTTGTCACTCTACTATTTTCATTCTCGTATATAACATGTACACACCGAGAACAAGCGACTTCTATTACGTTTTCCTATCAGCGAAATGTTTCTGTGTGTTGCTCAGACTGTATATGTGTGTATATACGCGATGAACAGGCGTAATGCGAAATTTTGTCCGCCAACCGTTTGATGATGTGAAAAACGTCGATACCACGTGACCGGCAAAGCCAATAAACGGCGGGCGATCAGCGCCGGCAACTGCTACCGTGTGTGCGCCCGCGCGCCAATCGAACGGCGCGTTTCCGCTGTGTAAAGTTTTTAAAGTCGCGGTAATAAAAGAAGTTTATCTGCCGATGATCGAACTTGGCAAACAGCCGGTCACCATAAGACGGAATTTTTCCACATTTTTTTTAAAATTATTTTCATGAATTTACAATTTCGTGTTCCCACATTAACTTGATGTATTTTTAACAGTATTTTATTTTATTAAGTTTTCACCTTTTTATCTCATTTCAAATGAAACATTATTGTCAGAAAAAATATTTCCAGTTTGTATTATTTCTGATTTCTTTTTGATAATTTCCTATATTAATTTGATTAACTTTTAATACCGATTTATTGTTACTTTACTGTTACATAATTTCCAATTTACATAATTCGAAATAATCTGGCTAGCAGTATTATGTAAATTCCGGCAAAATTATTTACCAAGTCATGAGCAAATCTACTGCTTTTATTTTCTGGTAAAGCATTTCATTACAATATTTTAGGTACTTAATTCAAATCAGTCAAAATACAGAGCACTTACAAAGTATTTTTTAATCTAAAAACTAATAGAAAAGCATCCAATAAAACAAAAAAATTTTAGTTCACGGCAATAGTCTGCAAAATAATCCGGACAAAATATTTAACGAAAATATTTTCTGAAAATATTCCCGCCGTCTTTTAAATCCGCGCTCCACCCTAATTAGAGAAAATAGGCCAAATATTCTGCCGACGATTTTTTCTAAACTAGTTTAAAATTACGCCGATCATGGCAGTGCGCGCGGCTTGGATGAGCGGTGGCCTATCAGCTGAGTCGATAAATCTTCCTTTTCTTGACATGCAAATTGGAATCAAAGTTATGTTTTACGCAGTGCACGGCGCAAAGCGCAGCCGGAGCGGCGGAGCGTGTGTACCGGCGCCTAATCACGGTCGGCTGCTGTACGTACTCTGTTCCGGCTGGATCAAGCCAGATTAGACGCTGGCGCAGGGACCGTGCTGTGCCCCGTCCCTCTCCGCCCTCCATCATCACCAACATTTTTTTTCCACCGAGGAACGGGATGTAATCATTTTCCCACAATTTCCAGCACTTTACGCACTGCGTTTATCGTCTAATCATCTGTGCGGGCATGCGATGCATTTATCACCGATTTGATGGAAAACAACAGCGCCAGAAAATGAAGATCAAAAATAAGCAAAACACATCTGCAACCATTTTTTACATAATTAAATGTACAACCGTATCGCACAAAACGTCGATTTTTTGCCACATTAATGCAAAATTTCATAGAACTAATGGTGACATACCATGTGTATTCAGTATGTGCATGTGTAATAAATAACTATTAATACAAGTACATATCACGGGTATGCAAATTTTTCCAGATATCAGGATTCATCGTAGACTAGTGGCTGCATAAGGTGGCAGGTTTTCACTGCAGCACACAATAAAAATATTTAAATCTTATTATTCGATGATAATCACGATTAACGAACGATAATAACGATTACGAAAACATATAGTTTTTTCTCTCATAAAAATTGCAGCTGTTAAAAGACGCCACAACTCTGCAGCTAAAACACCTAAGGAAAATAACAAAAATAATTATTAAAAGAAAAAATCATTTTACTGTCATTTACATTTTACAGAGCGAACAAAGCATACTACAAATACCGGTTTTTGATACTATGAGAACCTGCCAAATAAATCAGCAAATTTATTGTTATTTATGAAAAAACAAATCGTTTATAAAAATGCCAGTCGTTTTTCTACGAGAACTTGCTAAATAAATTAGCGATTTCACTATCATTTATGAAAACATAAATCGTAATGCAGATGCCGGTTAAATCGTAATGCAGATGCCGGTTACAATAGCTCTTGAAACAAAAGAACGCAACGACTGGTCCATTCTTCTCCAAAACGGGAAAGCCGGGATCGATTTCCGAGCAATCCCGTTAAGCCTGACTAACCGCGTAAGAGACGCTGAGAAAAAAAGCCAGTGGGATGCAGAGGGATTTGCCGGGGATGGGTATACACTATACAGTATAGTATTTCCCCGTTCTACACGGTAACCTACACTGTCGTCCTTTAGGAGAAAAAAGCCCACAGCGACAAGAGTATCGCTGCCGCATGTGCAACCGTTCATCGTCACAGCAGGTAGACGAGCGCGTGCATGTTGCCAGCGACACGGGTGCCAGCAGGATCACTCCCACCGGGCAACACGGCCCCCCTTACGCAATGCAGCACCGCGCTTACAGTTAATACCTTTCGCCGCGCGGCAAAAACAATCACTGATAATTGGGCATCACATGAGCGAAAGTGCACCGCGCGTCGTCTTTGCGCGCTACGGCTACGTACCGATGAGATGGTCTTATGTAAAAACTTAAACAGTTCCCGAATTTGTACGGTTATATGTTTGTGTAGTCACTTCAGTGCGGAAAATGTATCCAACACGCGCAAAAATAACGACACAACAAATCGCCAGGTAAGATAATTAAGATAAGTATCCCATTACTGAGAATTTTTATTTAAAGAAAATACTAACAAATCCAAAAGTCATGAAACGAGTATTATGCATTATCCAATATCCGAAAAAAATCACCAGTACTTCACGCTCGTATAAACTGTAGTGCTCCGCCGCTCCTACATTATTCCCTTTAATTTTGAAAATTTACCAAGCCAAAATTCATTTTATTTCATTATTGACATTTAGCAGCTTTTGTTCTGAGTGATTAACTGTTGCCAAAGGAATCCAAAAAAATTTTGACTTTATTTAAATAAAATACTCGCATCACACCAAATAAACGCGCCGGCACTAAATTAATGTTGACAATAAAACTGACTAAAAGCGGAATAATCTATTATAACAAAAAAATTTATGCAGCAACAAAAACAACTACTGTAATAAAACCAAAGCCAGGACAAAAAAATCAGACACCAAATAAGATTACTCATACGTAAAAATTAACGAAAAAAACCCAAGTTTCATACAAAAAAATATATGTGTAGCAATAGCCTACGAATTTTAATTGTAATTTAGTACGAATAAAATTTGTTAGTCTGGAATAGTTATTGCTGATATTTTCTTCGAATTAAAAATATTTATCATAATTTTTCAGGTGATTTCGGGCGGGATATGACAGTTTCTAAAACCATGGACACAAACAAGAGCGCTTAGATAATCTTCCACTAATGCCTGTGACAGGCATTTAGCCACAGAATTCAATAACTCGAGTGCCGAAAAAAACGTCGGAGCAAAGTGGAATTTATCCATCGATCGGCAAACACGCAACATCCACACGCTACACAAATACACGCACACATACAGAGTCACAGGGATCCCCTTTCACGACGGCCTCCGTCGTCCGTTTTCTGGTTTTCACCAGCAAAATCAAACTTGCCCGAAAGTAGGCCATCGATTACGTGACGATGCGCAATCGAACTTTAAAGTTTAAACACCCGACATAACACACCACTACAAGTGATGTAAGGGCAATTTGCCGTTTTTCCTGTTGCCACAGTACAGTTTTCCATTAGGATGGGTCTCGAAAAATAATCATGTAAAGTACCAAACCAACCTGTGCCCGAAACAGCACTAAAAAATTATGAAACATTTAAAAAAATTTTAAACCAAATTACAAGAAAAAACGCAAGAAGAACAAAAATCGTATAAAATCCAGAAACCCCCCACACGGATGACAAGTACAAATCCGAAAAAATAAAAATAAAATTACATGTACATATTTGAAAAATTATGCGCATTTACAATTTATTTATTTACCTATTTAATTATTTTTGGTAAAATCTGTTTTTTCATGTTAAATTTGGCAGGTGAAAGTTCTACTGAATTTGAAAGTAACTTATTCGCTTTAAATAAACAAAGCAAGCAAATTATAGCTTGAATATTCAAAATATCAGTTTGAAATATGTACGCACACAATAATCATGAAACTGCGCATATTCATAACTTGGTAAAAACGAAACAACCTAAATTTTTGAATCCATAGTTCTGCTGAAAAAAAATTATTCTGTGGTATATAAGTAAGAAAATCAAGTAAAATACACAGCTAAAATGAAAACTGACACGAGCAGGTTCGCAGTTAAGCGTTCAACGCAGCACAATCCAAAGCAAATCTCACCGGAGCAAACAACGAAGAGCTTCGTCCTTCCCTGGTCATGATACCATGCTGTCTTCAACGTACTTTTGCGCAGATCGAAGACCCACTGGAATCCTCTCCGAAGTGATGGCTTCCCTAAATTCCTAATCAGACAGTGCAACGCCATGTCGAACAACAAAATAAACTTATACACACTACACAAAACTTAAAGCGTTCCTGAATCCTTAGGAAACGCATGCGTTTTCGTTCTCCTGATGTCCGCGCCATCTTGGGGACTCTTACCTGGTTCTTTGAATTATCCGCAGACGGGAAATATTATTAACAATCCCTTTACAAGTAGTGCACTTGCACCAGAGGATACGATCGGTGTTTGCAGAGCTTGTTCTGCAAAACTGAAATCAAGAACCGTCTATCAAATACAAATACGGTCTGGTCTGAGTTCAGAACTGCGACGCACTGCTGAAATATTTTCACTTTGAGTGCAAGGTGGCTGTCATGTGGTCCGCCGCTCACGGCTGCAGCTACTTCACAATGCCGCCACTTCCGTTTCCGGTGCACACAGCACGTATCAGAAATTAAATTCGAATATTCATTAAACAGGTCAAATTTCGAATAATTAAATGTAAACTATGGAAAAAGTAGGTATTATTCTACAACTACAAGAACGGGAAGCTTTCAGATGTCATTGCCCAGGTGCTTTCGCATGCCAGTCTTTTGGCTCGGTGTTGCGATGCTGCTGCTGCCCAAGCCGGCAAGCCCGCAGCGCAATTAAGCTTAACTACTGTACGGTTTAAGTGTCCACTGTCCAATATACAGATGTACTGTAATTATCCGGAACAATGATGTACTGTACAGATATGCCGTATAAGCGTCACATCTCCAGCCTTTGGCATGCATAATATCTGGACTGCGGCGGCTCTCAGATGTATCATGTTTGCATTGCAGCTGGCTGCTGTTGATCTGATCTGAGTGGTAAGAAAAAGGCTGCCTTAATTAGTGTCGGTTTGTGAAAGTGCCTTGCGAAAACACATTGCAAGCAATTACCACACCAGCACCACAACATTTGATGTAACCGCCAAAGCGCGCTCGAAAACAAAGGGCACAGGCAATAAAACCCAGCAATCCACACATTTCATCAGTAGGAATTAAATGCGATCACCAGCACATATTTCGAGAGCTTCATTAAGCGTTTCTTGTCAAAGTGCAAGCGACAGCAAATTCAAATATTGTCCGTAAAATATCTATATTTCGCGAATATGGCTCGGAATAGAATTAAACGTTTAGCAGCTATCGCTGATTTGTAGCGATTTGAGAGCCGCCGCAGTCCAGATTGTCTTGAAACGGCACACCATCGGCTTCAATTCTAAAACAGTGTGTATAATTATATAATTATACATATGTGCCCAATATATACAGTATCTGCCTATCAGCTTCATCGTTTTTGTTTGAGCGTCCAAGTGTACAGATTTGGTCAGGTGAGGTTCATTATTGACAACGCTTATCCTCACGCACAAAATTTGGTCAGATTTTTCATTTGATATTCTTAGGTTTTACTCGTATAACACATTTTTTATGACGTTGCCGACTGCATATGTACGTGTACTTGTACAGTTGTAAGTACTCATATTCAGTACAGTGTGTCGCATTGATCATCAAAATTTTGGGTGCACTACCGTTAATTTGAAATGGTCAAAACATTATGAGCAGTGTTTAAGGAGAAGTTATACTATGGCAGCAAGATCAAAAATAAGATTTTCGAAATTCTACAGTCGTAATAAGATCACATGTATTAATGGACGAAAGTCAGCCAACATTTGCCATCAACAAAAAAAGTAATCCAAGTTTTTTAATTGCTCTCCGGACAGATTCTCAAAACGAAAGAATGCGACAAAATGCGCATCTCGGAGTGCAAGACGGAAGGAAGAAGAACGGAGTGCAGTGCAAGACGGCTTGAATAGAAGCGGCCGAAAGAACGTCTGTTCCCAGTAAGCGAAGAAAGACAAAAGTGGGTAAGGCTTATGACAGTGGGCTTATGACAGCTTTCCCTACGATGTGTACTCGTACATTTGCATTTCTCATTGTCCGAATGGAATGTTGTGTTTGACCTCGCCTAATTGGCGCAATAAAAGCCGCGATCAATAGCTGGGACCGTAATCGCACCTTTTAGTGACCGCGCGCTTCTAGCCTTCTACACAGCGCCGACCAGTGGTCACAACTGGTGCGGTGGCACTGCAGGCGTAAAAGTGGTAAAACCAGCAAAATCGCAGAACAAAAGAAGGTTCTTCGCCACGTTCTGAAAATTTTTCCAAAAATTATTTCTAAACTCAATAACAATTTGCAAAGATCTCAAAAATTTCTGACATAATTTCATTTGATCAGATTTAAGAAAAATCATTTTCGAGAAGAACTGGAGCGTTTTTGTAAAAAATATTTTATGTATTCTGTAAAAAATAAAAAAAAGTTACTTTGGGTGTTAAAAAGTTTGTTTTTTTCAAGAATGGTTGAGCTTTTGGAAAAAACGCTCCAGAGAACTTTAGTCATTTTAGCAGAGCACATCGCGGCGCTTGAAGGAACAATTTCAAAAATCTGCTTGGACTGTTATTGCTTCCGGAAAAGAACGGCATTTGATCAGTAACTTTTGCATTTTAAATACGTAGCCTAACCGATTTCAGACTTTCAATGTATTTGTATGTGTTGAAAATGTCACAGTGTTAGGTCAGATGTGCAGTTACCAGCGCACGCATTGTGCCAGTGAGAATACTCGAAAAAGGTGGAAATCGGTTATATGATCTCTTCTTAAAGACATTCCCATGAAGCGATTTCAATGAACTACACACAAAATTAAATTTAATTGCGAAACAGTATCGATAATGCGTCCATGACGACATGCCTCATGCCGAAATGGTCGGGCAGCTGCACGCGCCAACTTTAGCGCAACGATTACTAAAGTACTCTGCTTATTTACAGTTTCAGCCGCAAACAAGAAATAACTGAACAAAAATTCGCATGTAATAAATAAAAAAAGCGGAAACACCAAACAATAATTTGAAGAGTTTTGCTAATTCATCGACAACGCTCATAAATTTAGCCAGCGCACTACGATATGCTTACACAATTCTTCTATTGACTGGCTGAATGCTGAAGATGACAGAATGTTACCGCACTGCCACTTGAGAATGACGATGATTCGTACTATTGACTAACTGACTTCTGATTCATTTTCATTGACTATGATTTACAAGGTAATTACTTACCACCCATTCACAGTTTAAATTGATTGCATTTCGAAATTTCAATGGAAACTTTCTGTAACTAAACAATTAAGCAAACACAACGAAAACCGCTTGGAGAGCGCGGTCTTCCGCATTCGTTCGCGTTTAACTTTGGCAAAGGTCACTGGTCTGGACCGGGACCGGTCCACGATGGGCCCGATGACGAAAGGTATTATCGACGTCGTTGAATTCCCACAGAGTGCGCTGGGTTTTAGGCAGACGACCTTTTCTATCGGAAAGAGATCCAGACAGTTCTTTTCCCAGACTTCCAGCAGACGAAACTGCAGATTTGATACTGCACCATCTGAGACTCATTCACACGGCACGAAAATGCTAACGCAGTTATCAGGACAAATTTCTAATTTTTTCAATGAATAACGAATCAGCAATACAACAAAAATATCCAAGATTAACAGTGTAAAACCTTTGTTTCACTCAGGATCGCCGATAAAAACTGAATGCTACAGCTACATAACGGTTTATCCCGAGAATTAGTTGAGAATAACAAAGCAAGCACTACAGCATCTGAATTAAAACAACTGCGTACAACTTCAGTCCGGACAATCCAAACGGCAAATTTACTTCAAACATGCAGCTCTCATTAAATTGTTGTGGAATTCTCATTGAATCAATTGATGGTAGGCAACCAGCCAGCAATTAGCAAACTACGATATTCTTCAATATTTGTACCTTATAAATTGAGCACCGTTCGTGTAATTTGTAAATAACACGATAATGAGATTATTAGAATAATTCTATAATGTACGCATGAATATATGAACATTCATTTTCCATAATATACGAACGTTTCGTTTCACGTTAGCCAGTTTGCGCTTTATTTTCTGAAAATTTGTTGCAGAATGTACACGTGATCATATGTCCGCGAAAAGGGTTCCGCAATGTTCTGCCTACTGTTCTCTAGATTCTGCAAGCGTATAATTATTTACTTATCACTTATCAGTTATCACTATTATATGTGGTTTTTTTGTACTGTTTACTAGCCGAACTTTGTACCGATCACTTCAGGCAGTTGTTGTATGGTATGATTGTACCAAACCTTCCATTAAATTAATATTTTATTAATACCATGCAAGTATGTACGTACTCGTACTGTCCTGTACATAGTTTGTGCAGTTGTATTTTGTACTCGACCCATCATCATTCGATCACACGACTCACACCCTATAGTGCATTTTGCACTAATTTCTTCTCGCATTTTTTACCAAAGCGGAATACAACCACCGAAACATTACACTATACAGAAATCACCAGCAGAATCTTATTTACAGCGTAAGCTGTCCACTGCGGCACGACGCAGCATCCGCAGTGAGCAGGCAAACAGCAGCGGATCCAGGATGGCCTGCAGCGCATACAGAACATCGCCCACGTGACTCAACCCCGTCAGTTCCACATGCCCGAATGTCTGTATCATCCCGTAGACCTTGGACGGAGTCCAGCATACCACAATACTAACCGTCATGGCGGTCAGCACGGCAAACCCGTAGGAGTGGTCGCGCTCGGCCTTACAGGGCGCCACTAGCGAATTCCCCGTCAGCATCGAATTGTACGTATTCTCCAGCACCTTCTTCATATCACTCATCGGTACCTGCAAAGAAACTAGTCGCAATCAAGGGAAAAGCGGTACTCAGCAAACGTTCCAGGTTTTCGGAGCAAAAAAATGAGCACGACTTTCGGTTTCCGCGTCTTAATTCCGACCGCATGCGGTTACGGCTTCTGCTGCTGTTTGAGCTGGAAGCCCTTACGTAGCATTACGCTTTACAGTGAAATATTTAACGTCTTATGCTTCGGTATTGTCTGTGATACCTGGTTGACCGCCAACTGCAGCTGGCGTACCCGGTACTTATTGCGTTTCCAACAGAGGAACGGATAGCACACCACGATGACGATGACCGGGAGGACGTACACCAGCACCTCCAAGACCTGAGCGTAGACCAGTTGGGTCCCCATAATGTGCGGGACGCAGCCCAGACTGGCTTCCAATGTGCGGTGGTAAAAGAGCCCGTCGAGGATGAGCAGCGGACCCGGGAGAAGGTGCGCGTAGATCCACTGGAATAAGCAGGTCAGTTTAGCAAAACGCTTGGAGTGGTGGTTCTTATAGGAGACCGGCGCGAACAGCGCCCAGATGCGGTTGACCGTGACAAGGAAGTGGGCGTGTAGGGTGACAGCGGTGGAGACCCAGTCGCTGTACATCTGCACGTAGCACCATGCTGATTGTGCGTACCTACAATAAAGCGCGCTACTATGTATGGTGCCAAGTGACCTTGACCTTTTTTATACAACTAAACGAATGCCGTGCATGCACCGGTACATATAGTAATAATCAATCAATACAGTTGCATATGGCGTATTGTACGTGCGTACAATACATGCATGGGTTGCATCCAGTTGAATGATAATGTCATCATAATGATAAGCTGCTGAACAACCGCGAAAACCAGCGAATGAATATATTAGTAATATGCTAACATTAACCAGGTACTTACTGATCAAAACAGAGCAGTTGCTCGAATTCTACCAGTATACTTTTATCGCATGAGCCTTTATCTGAATTGCATTAGCTGCTAAATTTGATAAATTTTTTTTATGGTAACTGCACTGTCTGCACTAGAAGCAGTTGAAACTTGAAGGACATTTGTAAAGTACGGTATGAGGTGTACAATCGTAATCTTTTCTTTTATAGAAAACTGGTGACTTTTCTACTGCCAGTCTGAATTAAAAAAGGTTGATTTAAATCGCGAATGCATCGGACTCCGTATTACGTATGCGTGCGTGAGTGCACAGTACCTTACATAAAAATATCTTTGAGCATTTACAGTTTTACATTCTGTAAGCGTTTTTATAGTTTACAATTACGTGAGCATTTACAGTTTTACATTCTGTAAGCGTTTTTATAGTTTACAATTACGTGAGCATTTACAGTTTACATGTATGTACAAACATTTACAATTTACATTCTGTAAGCGTTTTTACCGTTTACATTTACGTTCGTGAGCATCTACAGTTTACATTTATGTGTTGTACATATATACAGTATTTCAACAATTAGTATGTTTAGCTTTGCATTTTACAATTCTTATATACTGTATGTTAGCAAATAAGATGTCTAGCTTGAGGGGTTTTTTAAAAGGGACACTTGTAACCGACCAAAACTTCCGGACGACCAAAACGTCTGCCGGACGTCTTGGTCGACGGTTACAGACACCTTAGATTATCCCAAAACAAAAACAAATACTGCGGATTTTGTCATTCTACCAGGGTATGGCCAAGACGTCCACGATACGCAGTGGATTGGCCAGACAATGCACCAGATTCGCCAAGAGCAGATTGATCAAATAAACGGTGAACGGCGTGCGCAGATGCGGATAGCGGATGAAGAGATGCAACACAAAGAGGTTGGTCAGCAGCGTGAGGACAGTAAAGACCAGCTGGCCAATGGACGGAAAGCTCCAATGATGATTAACCGCATCATATCTGTTATTGCTCGCGTTTGCAGACGAAGGCACGCAGGTATTAAACGCAAGCGTGGAATTAAAGGCATCAGTGGCAAAAATTACAGGATTGCCTGGATTAATCATTAACATAATCCTGGATTATTTTTCGATACTAATAATTTCCTACAGATTAAAATTCGCGAAGCATCAGAAATCCTTAGTTTAAACGTATACGATGACGCCGTAATCGCAATATGGATGCCACGCTGTTGGTCTCCTTTGTGTTGTTGCGGAGTGCAGTGTTTTTGCAGCGATGCGTTGATCTCTCACTATTAACCTGAAATGAGTGTCTTATGTAACTGGTTAGCGCCTAAAATAGGATTTCCTCTTTGATCTCGGTTTGGCGGGATTTGATATAAACTCCGTTGATCACGATAGGTGCGTGTTATGGCAATCAGGATCCGCTGGCGTTTTTTCATGAATGAACAAGATACCTCCACTCAGGCGGCGCTAATGCACAGTGTTTATGACGGTGCTGCGCATACATATACCACGGTTAATAGGATGTTTATGTAACCGGCACTTGTAGGTGTTGCGGCAATCAGCGCGCGTGCGGGATAGGTCGAGTGCTTCCCAGCCGATTAGCACATCCGCCTGCCATCGGGATCCACAGTGTGATTAGATTACCCAATGTTTAACAGGAAAATGTGGTAGTTTATGTAGATGTGGCCATAAACACCCGGTACATGTGCCAATACTTACATAATCTTCCACGTCAAGATTGGCATAACTACCGGTGTTTTTGTGATGCTGCGGGAATTAGCTATCGTTTGACCGGATGTACACCGTCAGGTGCCAATCCATATTCAGTTTGCAGAGGGGGGTTCCTTCCGTCATCGAAGAAATTAAAATAAGCGGAAATGATAAAGTTTGCACACTTCATGAATACTGTGCATCCGTCGACTGTCTTTCTAGTTAATTGTGCGTGATGCACAACAACAGCACAAGTTAAAAGGTTTCGCGAAATGATACGACTATGATAATTATGCGGGAAATAATTTCTTAGTCATTTGTTATGTAAGATAGCGTGTGTCAGTTCAGTGCAGTGCAACGCGTGACCACACATTATGATATTATGATTCTATGCTATTAGGGAATAATATCAAACAATATGGAAATGCCACGATTGCTCTGAGAAACCGATGCAACGCCGCGATTACAATATAGTATCTTCATAGCTGATGGATACATTATAAGATGATGTCAATACTCATCAAACACAACAATTAACAACAAATACACGCCAATTATTACAAAAATTATAGTAAGGTGTTAGGTAGCGTTAGCTGAAAATGCTGCAGATCTTCCGATTTATTTATTAACGGTGCACTTGCAACCAGACCGTTCCTGGACATTAGCAGCGGCTGTGCAACCGGCACCGCATTTTCATTCTTTCGCCGTAAATTTCGTAGTGTAATACTGCTGGCCACAATCTGTCCGAGATGTACCAGCGCCGCAATGGAAAACACGGTGAAGGTTATACCGTCAACGAACACGGGAACGCTGAGCGCAGCGATGACCAGGGCGATGGACGATAGCAATCCGACGATGCTCAGCAGCAGGATGACGGACAGCTGGTTACCGTGTGTGCGTAGCGGTGGGGCATCGATATCTTTGCGTCCAGTGACCACGCCGAACGTTCCGGCGATTACGAAGAGAATGCCCATGGTCAGCTGGGATCCGTACAGGACCGGTTTAGAAATTTCATCCGAGGGTGAAACCGAGGACAATACTGTAATGGAAAGAAGGGTTACATAACTGCAGGCTGCAGCTAACCGGCTTCTATTAACTTTTAAAATTTTATTCTACATAGGTATTAGATACTTTTTACTTCTTCAGATTTTTCTAAAAAAAACTAAATTAATGTTGTAATAACGTTAAGCCGGCCGCCGGAGCATCAATGAGTCGGATTGGAAATACATACTTTGCACATATACTCTGTATATTCGGCATTTTAAAAAGACTGTCAGATCAAGCTACGGTAGCTAGTGTTTTAATGGTTGTCAATTGTAGTACAACGGCTAACTGCTGCACAGCGACACCTAGACTGATATATGTTGAAAAACGTAACACAAACGTTGCACAGCATCTTCAAAGTAATTTTTTTCCCATCTTATTATTTAATTTAAATCAGCGATAAGATAATTTCTAGTATTTATTAGTACTGCTGACATCGGTGCAATCGCTCGCATTGCAGGGATAAATGCTCGAGATACAAACAAAATTAATGTAATAGAAAAGTCCAAATGCAATGATTCAATTGATAGATTTAAGTACAAAAAATAATAAATAAGGTTTTCGATTTTATTATATTTTCAATACATTGTAGATTATTTATATTTGGGGAAGAACTAAACTGTAAGCAAACAGGAAATAAGAAACAGACACAAAAAGTAAGTAACTCTACAGAGTTTGACGCTGGTGGAAATGTAAATTCACTAAGTACTCGCACTGAGTTTTACCAATAATAGCATAGGCGATGGCAAACATTCCAGAGACGGTCTGCAGAACACCCAAGCACAATATTGCTCGCAGATTACTCACTGGAATCTGCTCGGTAGGCATGGAAAATTAATGTGTTCGTACTCTGTAGTAAAAAAAGTTTTCAGAAAATCACAAGCCGATGTTGTGCACATTGCACACTATGCGTAATTGCATATACAGTACTGTAAGTATCTGTATGCTTTTGGATACATCGTCTAACAACAATAACGGTTCATGTGTACTGTTTAGGTACTGGCGAGCGTGATAATTATACAGAATGCGGTGCATCAAAAACACATAAAAAAGCCCACCGCGACCGTTAGTCTTGCAGTCGATGCTGCAGTCTGCAGATGTCTACCGCCGCGGGCGTCGTTCGGCCTCGTTAACATATTGTCAATGTGGATTAACATAGCACTAAGTAAATGCCGGTAAATGCAATTCACGACACATTACAACATATCAGAATTTTATTAGCGCTTTAAACTTTCATTACCGGCGAACAAATTACCATCGCTTACTGTCAAAATGCTTGTACGAATTTTGTACTGCAACGCTGCGGCATCTATTGTATTACATTGCTGCGCGGCATTTGTGGATTTTATTTTTACCGCGGTCGATGCGGTGAGATGAACGTGTCGATCGGAAACGCGACATGTTCATGAACAGCCTAATTGTGAGATCGCTACCGTCAGCTTCGATTAATTTTCACGTTTCTTTTAACTGAAAACTCGTTCTTCTCATGTATGGTACATTTAACGATCGGACAGTATTTTGAGCATGACAGACGCGTAATTATGCTGGCAGCCAAAACGGCCGGTGTGCATCTGAACGTGCAGCATTGTCGTATTGAGCGCAATAAACATGATGCTAAATGGAAGAGCCGAAATTAATGACTGGTTCACGAACAACACTATGGCTTTTTGATTTCTAAGTATGTAAACAATTTAATAGCTGCAGCAATGCATCTCGGTTTGTTAATGGTTTTTAGGTTATAGGAAGTCCCAAAATCATGGAAGAATTTAAGTTAGTGTGCAATATATTGGATCAAGCATCCACAGGGCTTTCAAAGCAGTCCAGATCGATATTAGTATACACAACCGATGTGGAAATTTTAAAACTGCCTTTGCTCATTAACGAGCAAATCAACAAACTGGATTCCGCCTTAACCAATAAATTTACTGCCCGTTTATTATACAAAAAACTAAATGGCGATATTCTCTGGTTATGCGAAGAACTGGAAGACGCAACGAAATCGCAAGCATCGGACCGATCCGTATTCATCGAACTGTGCCGCTCAGTTAATCCCTTGGCACTCCTCATGGCGACTTATGAAGATGTCATGGACTGTCTCGCACGCGTAATTAACAGTTGCGAATACCCTCTGTTTGAGCAGTGGTGCGATTATATTCTCCTCCAACCGCTGAACGTTTTTATCTGTATGTATGCTTGCGACATTCTTGGAGAACCATCAGATGCTCCTGCCTTTGACCAGAGAAAATTAGGAATCGCAGCTGACCAAATCTTGGAAATAGCCGACGCTTTAGCTTTGGCAAAGATCCAGTCACGAGCGAAGATTTTCGAACCACAACCAACCGACACAGGCGACACGGAATCCGAGCTGCAGAAATACGTGATGGATTTTATGAAAGATATCGAACGGGGACCGGGCATTGGCAACGAGTTTTACGCACATACATTAACATCAAAGCTGAAGAAACAGTATCCGTGGTTCGTCTGGGCGGTGGTCATTACGGATGACGGTCCACCAAACCACACCAGCGTGACGCATTCGGAGAGTTTCGCGGAGGACCTGTTTTTCCAGAGGTCAATGGCATCAAACGATTTCCCCAGCTCGGAAGTGGTCTGTAGCGGAAAACTCTTTGGCGTGATGGTCGTAAAGGGAAAATCACGATTACGTTCAAATGGGAGAACGGTGACGGTTTTCTGGATTCGCGAGGAGGAAATTGCTTATTTGGATCGCAGGTTATATGAAACTCTTCAAGGAACTGATATTCCACAGCTCATCGCAGAAACCGGATTGGAGAATTTGGAACAGTCGTCTTTTAAGGACTTACTGCAGTCACATGGGTTTCAGAGTGTCGTTACCCTGACTGCGTATCCACAACGGTCACACGGGAAATTTGGTTATTGTTGCCGGTTCGATCAGGATCTGAACGCAACATGGCCGGTGGTGATCCAGAATACGTCGGGTCATTTAATACTGTGGCCCATCGGCGTGGATGTTTTGTCAGAGAATGCGGACAGTGACGTTCCGATGGTGAGCCGATTTAAGCGAATGTCCAGTGAAAGCTCGACCGGCACGCGTCGAAAGCAGGAATTGTCTGGAATGAGAAAGGCGCTAACAGAAGACAACTTGTGTGTAAATTCCGGTTTGCAGCGTACCGACAGCACTGACCTGAACGCTAAGCAACGCCCTTTTTCGCTACCTGAGCAGAGGAGTACGGCGGTAGCATCAAAGGAGCCTTCGATTCCAGTTGTAGAGAATTCGATGGCCGAAGTACCTTCACCGTTAGTCCATAACAATTCTGTTGCAATAAATGAGAATAAAGCCGTTCACGAAGCAGTCAATCCTAGATCTTTTTCCACGCCCCATTTTTCAGACGAAAAGGGTCAGAAGCCATCGTTACCGCCGTCTTCGCCGGTTGCATCGAAAATCGTTATCCACTCAACAATCATTGACAGCCGGCACATAATCGAATTTGCCGAAAAGGAGGATGTTTTAGGAGAGGTAAGACGTAGACATGCATCCAAGAGATTCGAGGAGAGCGCTGCATCTTTTCACCCGACAAGTACTCCAGCTTTAAAAAAATCGCTATCGGCAGCGCCATCACAGCGGCACAGCTTGCGTCGGCTGATTTTTCAGAAAATGGGTCGCGAAAATATCGACAACTCACTGCAAAGAGCGTTGCGAGCCAAAGAAAAAGGAAATGCCTGTTTTATGGTATGTGATCAAAGAGATATACACCGGCTCCACATTTTTCCTAACAACAATTGCAAACTCGAGGTGCTTTCGCGCAGATTTTGTGCAATCTTCTTTTTTTGTTAGCAAGGAAATTTGGATAATGCAGTGGAGCAATACGAGAAGATGCAGAAGTTACTGAAGTACTACACGGGTATCGAAGAACAAGCGGAAGTGCAGCGCCGGCAGTTGCTCGCTGCATCCCACGTGAATCTGGCTGCGGTTCATCTGGAACGGTATGACTTAGCCGCAGCTAAGCAGTCGGCTACCAAGGCACTTGGTATCGATCCGGATAATGTCACAGCCTTGTTTAAAAGAGGCGCGGTACGTCTCAAGTTTGCTGTTTTAATGTACAAAATTTCTGCTCTCGTTAGGGTCAAATAATAATTCCCCTTAGAAGATTTTTTGAGAACTAGGTACCCAAGCTTCTCATTTCTCTGTGTTACAGGCGTGCCTTGGACTGACCCTGTATCGTGAGGCGGAGCAGGATTTTCTACAAATCCTACGCTTGTCACCGCAAGAACCCGATGTTTTGTTGTTGCTGGGTCTAGCGCAGAAAGGGAAGAAAGTGAGGCTCAGGGAACGCTTTCAGGAAATCGGCCGTCGAGTTCTAGAAGCACAGTTGTCATGAAAATATTGTAAAAATACGGTGAACATCTGATAAAAGCTTGAACTTTGCCAAGTGTTGACCAATTGACCTGTGCAGGGATGCAGTTAGTATGATTCGAAATACAGACTGTGCAGCGCTGTATTTGACTCCGTGCCTTGTGCAGACTCGTTTTTGCTATTCGACCCGAGATAAAATAATATTTGATCACGAATATATCATGGTTTTCAAAAGAACGAACAGACTAATATACGTATATGTACTTTACAAAGTACAAACACATTTGTACTGTAATGATGTTACGGAACTTCTGAATCAGAGCGATCAAAGGTCACACTGGGAATGTTTTACAGATAAATTTTCAGTATTAGTAATGGTGCACAAAGAGCGAATATTAGAAGACAAGTGCAGAAAGAAAAGAACGAATTTAAGACAAATGTGGGCTGCTATACAAAACGAGGATAAATAAAGTACTGTATAGGGTATCTACTTTGTACTATTAGAGAGGATCAGAAGTCATCACGCATACGCATGTCCAGTTAGTAACACAACATGGAGCATGAAAATACGGGTAATACAACAATCTAAAAAAAGCTTGTACGTGGTATTATATCGACAAAATTAAGAGGTGACGTCCCGGAGCGCGTGAGAAAACAGTTTAATTTGCAGACAATAAAACAACAAAACGTAAATCCAGATATTGCCGTATATCAGACTGAAATACAATGAAATTACTCGTACAAATACCGCCGTTTAGGCAGCTTCCGTATCACTCATCCAGGTGTCTGTGCTGCGTATTTCCTCAGTTTTTACGCAAGAGCATAGCTGATTTTGTTCTCCCGCACGCATTTATACTGTTTCGTTCTATTTTGTACTGTTTCGTCTTTAATAGTTTTTGCTGGCAAGTTGTAAGGAATCAAGAGGGAGTGGTTTTCTGTGCGGCTGGAGCAATCTGAGGTGTCCAACACATTCGCATTCACGCAACGGCGTTGCATTTCCGGTCAGCAGCTTCCTCAGCAGTCTTCCACATACCGTTATAACTGTACCGGAGACCCAGAAGATTAACAACTGCCCTATTGCAGTTAAGTACTGCTGCAAAATTTTACCTTTACATTGCATAGCTTTACGAGATACTAGATATCTTTACGCGCAGTCGTATACGTAACCATTAAACCGTTCAAAGACTTGTTAAAGGCAGTGCTAGTTATCGGTTATAGTCTTACAGCGTGTGTGAATAGCACTTTTATTGAAAATCGTCGTTCCAAAATAAGTATTCCAGTTTTGCTTGCGTGCAGTTTTAACGTCATAACATAGTGAAGGTCTTGGATGATACAAATTAGGAAATCCATTAATTGCACTTTAATGAATGCATGTTTGTCGTTTTCTGAACTCGCGACAAAATTATGCCTTGATCGATCTTCTGCTTATCCGCGGTGGGAGGGAAATTTTTCTTTTATGGTGGGTGACCATGCAGTCATCCGGTTGCATATTCACACAATCGTGTAGCCTTTTGAAACAACAGCGGTGTAGTATTCGAAATGTAACCTTCTCAATTTTCACATAACATTTTCTAGATCCTGGACAGTTTTTTTGTTCGGTAGCCAGGAAATTTGAATAATACGGCGAAGCAATACGAGAAGATGCTAAAGGCTTCAAAGTACCCTGCCGGCATCGAGCAACAGTCTCAAGTGCAGCGCCGACAATTGCTCTTCGCTTCCCAAGTAAATCTGGCTGCGGTCGGTCTGGAACGGAACGGTTAGGAATTGCTAAGCAGTCGTTAGTTGAAAATTGTTTCATTTGATCGGAAATTAAATGAATTATTACAAAGACCTCTTTTCAGTTCCTTACGATTAATACCGAGTAGTTTATTGGCTGCAACGCCCGCTCATCCATTTCTTAAACAGAGAGGCCAGCGGAAGGTAAGCATGTAAAGCGTCACTGAGATTTTATTATCCGCAGTACAACTCTACTATCCTCCAATGACAAAGGATGCATACGGATGCAATCATGCACGGCAATAATTAACCACAGAAACGATACTAGACTTACTGCGACTCCAACAACCCAGAGACACAACCCAGTGAAACACGCCAGATAAGATTCGCTACCGGATGCTCGTACATTCGAACAACCGCTTATGCACGTTGCTATCTGTATAAGACCCACCAGCTGAACAACGGCAAATGCTACAGCTAGACCGGCCATTTTTCTCACCGCAGATACTCGGCTCGATATCTTCACTTCCTAACGCATGCACGAATGGAAATCTGCAAAATTTTAAAAGCTTCTGCATTGCAAAATCGGTTGATTAGTTGATCGTGGTACGAAATGCAGATAATACCTGTTTCTGAGCAGTACAGTTTGTAGCACAGTTTTAAGAGTAAAATGTCCTGCGGATTGGTTGTGTAGGCAAGTTCCCAAAAGTATATTGTTGTATCAGTTGTTGCATCACCCACCCACCGTACAAAATAATAATCATAATTGGGAGGCATAAGAATCGTGGCATTCCGGTAGGTTATATAGCCGTTGGTATTAGGTTTGCCTGGAACATTCAAAGCATCTCTGGAACTGCTTCTGTTATCTCTCAGTACGCCTGAATAATTACCATTAATTACCGCTGCGTTTGGCAGAATATTACCGGTACAGTATGCTAGAGCATTTTTGTCCAGATATTATAGAGAAACGTCAAAGTATGCGAAATTGCGAATACTAAATCTCCATAATATTCCAAATGCCATTTTAACCGGAGGTAAAAACTTCGAGTACGGAATATTCGGCTATATGATCATGAGCATTTGACGTACGTAACTACTTACAAGTTCGATCGATTGCGGCAATGGTCCAAGCGCCCAGTATCAGCTGTGCAAAGATTAACCCAGGATATACCAACAAGCAAGTACTTAAACAGATAATTTTTCCGAAACTGATTTTCCGCCTGCCGAACGCTGATAGGCTGTGGGAGCTGTGTGGATGGTGTCATGATTTTGCGGATTGTTGCTACCAACTTTGCTTGATTTCATACCGAAAAATTCCTATGTCTTCCAAGTCATCACGTTAAAAAGCGTACAGCCATAATCCTTGGCAAGTTGGTACAAGTTAATGCCCTCCCCTGCAACCCGTGTGCCGCAGGAATTTTTGGCAACAGGAAACGTATGAGACGGCTGTTCCGCACTGGTATCGACATTGCTATCTGTATCACTTATGCGCCCGCTGACAGTCAGTTTCGTGGTGGGAGTAGGTGTCGCCATTTTGTCTCCATAAAATGTTCATGAATGTTGCTGAGTGCTTTATTGCGAATTCTAGTCAAACACAGGAGTATGTTGGTAAAAATGGTACATGGCAGCATGCGGTACTTGGCAGTACGCACTACAATTGCAGTGATATGGAACGTTTTGTGTGGCGATGAAAAAATCGGTCAGTAATCCGAATCGATGTGGTAATATGGCAGCCATATTGGTAATTATGGCTACAGGCGTTTGAATCTGTTTATGACAAATTTTCATGCCGATGCTCTGTACGGTGCATAGTGTACAATTATACAGTCACATGGAAGCAACAAACGATGCGAACCGACAATGTTCTGTTTTTTGTGATGCAGTACGTACTTGACATTAATTTACCCAATCCTTAATAACGCAACGATTTTAGTGTAACATGTGACCTAGTACCGCACCAACGAGTAAAATTGGTGTTGGTTAGGGAAATGTAAGAAACCGAAGTAAGTACAATACAACACTACTACGCGCCATAATAAGGAATCCAAATTATAAGGAATCCAAATTAATACTGTAATCTGTCTGTAAATGCTATTATTTTACTTTCTGAGTGAAGACAGAAGAATGTTGATACACTTTAGCATGCGGTGCTGTATTTACAGTATACATTAGACTTACTGTGTCGCAAAGGGAACAGCGCGAAGGTCATCAAATCTGTGTGGTTGCAGGTGACTGATTGGTTTTACAGGGAATATCCGCATGGATGTATCGTTCAGTGTACAAAACAGATAACGATACAAAAGACTATTCAAACCGGCAGTGTTGTTGTTCTTGCATACCTGAACGAGCGTGCCATCGGTTTGTAGAAACAATAAATTCTGATGTTGATGAAGATGTTATTCAGTAGCCAGTGACCCCAGTGTATACGTAGAGTAACACTAAAAGTTAGCTGACAAAGCGCACAAAGGGATGCACGTAAATAATTATTATGAAAAATAAATACGCACTGCCACAAAAACCCACAATCCAAAAAAGACAACCAAAAAGGCAAACCAACATGCAATCCCGAGAATTGCATAACATGAGACACGACATCGTTACCAGGCCCACCAGTTGAAGTATTCCAAATACTACACCTACTATGGCATAAACTTTCGCGTGAGATACTCTGCCTGTTACCGTCACTTGCGACCGCGTGCAGTTCTCTGTAAAAGCAGCAGGGGTACATTTCGTCGTCAAAGCAAACAACCGGTTGACATATTATCAGTTATAAAATGTTATAAAAACAATAAAGCGAAAATCCGAAAACAGTCAAACATACAGCGTGGTCATGATCTTGCAACCACTACTACACGGTTACGCCGTTGCGAACTAAAATTAATTAGAACCAAATTACTTACTTTTCATAAGTGTTTATAATGCTTTAGAGGATGTAACTAGTATTCCAGAATTTGTTGAATCTGGTATTTCGTTAGCGCAGAGCACAGTAAGACAGCAAAATCGACTAGGTGTTCATTGTTTTGAGATCTTAGCGTTTTTTTTCACAGCAATATGAAGTCATCGCACCTGTGCAAGAAACTCCAAAACAGAGTTTTACGAGTAAAATATCCGGCGGATCGGACTCCACCGGATATTCCCAGTAGTACACCGCCGCGTCCATGCTCACATTTCCGACCCATGGTGCAGCGGGAGCACCATTCAGAGGCATCACAATAGTGACGTTTCCGACGGTTATGAAGCCGTTCTCGTCTGGCCTGCCTGGAATGTCAAAGACGTATTCAATAGTACTAGTAGGGAAGTGCACCGCTTTAGGATAGCGTTCTAAAACCGAAGCGAAGCTACACCGTATATTATGACTGCAAAATGTTTAGAAACGTCCGTTTTATGTGCCTTACAGTGTTTGTCGACCATTGCAAGGGTCCAGGCACCCAAAACCAGCTGCACCAATATCAATCCCGCGTATATCATAAGCCCAATGCGGATCCAAACGGCTTTTTTAAGACCGGATTTTCGGTATGGGAACTGTCGATGGGCTGCACATGTTGTTGGGACAGGATCGGCATTAAACTGGTCTGTGTTCTCTTTTCCCGTGACCTTTGCACCAAACAATTCCCGTGTCTTGCCAGACAATACGTCGAATACTACACATCCATACTTTTGAATAAGATGACGTAAAATCGCATTGCTTCCCGCAGTAGTCGGTTTATCGCTGTCTTTAATAGCGACAGGAAATGGAAGAGACGACTGCACCACACTGTGGTCGACATTCCTATCATCAACTCCATCCCGGTTAGTCATGATGGAAGCGGGTGGTTGGGTTGACATTGTTTTTGTCATACAAAATCTCTAAACGCTGCTGTTGTCAGCACGCGGAGCACTTAATTACTGCTGTATGCGGCACTGTTTGCACGCGTTAGAGCGGTAGGCTGGCTGAACTGTGAAGTTATGCTGTTGAAATTTCGTCTGTTGTTTATGTGAAATGCAACGACTATTTTTCACTGCTTCAGGGAGTTGGCAATCTTCATCTGAAACATGTGTTTGCGAGATGATGCAAATCGAAAGCGGTATTGCAATGTAAGCGGCGCGTCGGTCGTCATTTATACTCGTACATAACTATCCGGTATGTCGGTGTTTTGACTGTATTTGTACTGTATCAGCTGGTATGCAGTCAGAAAATCAGCTTATTGTCTTATTACAGTCACAATCATGTGTAAAATCTGTGCATATTACTGTAGCCGCTAGATGAAGTGGCTCCACAGAGTTGGTGTACGGGAAATTCGCACTTGCAAATGTGTATATTGCCTGTGCATTTGTGAATACATCCAGTACACACATTTGCAGGTGCTATTTTCCCGTACACCAACTCTGTGGAGCCACTTCATCTAGCGGCTACAGTACTTTAAAAGCACTGTAAGGACATCAAGACATACGACGACCAAACCAGCACGTCATCGGTTTGGTTAAAGGTTAGAATATGAAGCCAGCCAAACTAGGTATTACTTATGAAATTAATTACCGGATGGAAAGTACCTGACCGCTTAAATTAGCCATCTTTGCATTTGGCTTAGAAAATGGATGACAAAATTGCCAATCTCGACGCAGTGCCATGGCAGATAAAAATAAAATAAAGACCAAAATCATTATCTTGAGATAAAAAATGGGAAAAGAGATAATTTGGTTTCTCCTTAAGAGGGAGCAGTTACTTTCTGAACCACTGCCGGCGGTGTAGCGGTTCCCCGATGGTGCACGTCAAAGGTCAGTCCTCTTCATTAGCCGCGTCGTGGTTTTCCAGTGACGCATGTTCCCCGCATGCACAACGCGTCCGCACCGACCGAATAAATATTCCGTACGCCCACACTATGATACCGGTTAGCAGCAGCAGTAAGCCGGGCAGTTGAAGACGCTCCGGCAGGAACAGTTCCACCAACGGCGTCGGCAGAACGGAGCACCACAAGTAGGGAGCAAAGGCCATCAGCGGCGCCAGAACCAAGTGCGCCCACGATGCGCATACGCAAAACTCCAATTCGCAGCTGATAGCGCGGGTTCCCGTAAATATTTCGAGCACCTTGGAAATGTAGGTTTCTTCTGGCATGCTGGCACGGTGCTTATCCAGGGACTTAAACTGACACCCCATCCATTCAATGGCTTCCGGGCAGAGGCCATCCCAAAAGGTGTTGAACGCCCGGTTCGAGGACTCTTTTGTCGGTCTGGCGTTCGCACGGTCACTATAATTATCAGCGCACCCACTAAACGATTACATTCTCACGAAGACATTTATTGTATAGCAGATAAATTTAGGCCTACAAAACTCCACCCTAGTGAATACCACAACGAGATTATTGTTGTTTAGCGAAGCTAGCGGAAGCACAGGGCGTACTCTGCTTCGTTTTCTTCCCGATTCGTATCTGACTGAACGGCGGCCGCAAGCGCTCGAGTGCAGAATTTTGCAAGGTGATCGAGGCCCATCTCCAGTGGCATAGCACCGCAATCGGGGGGCTGGAATGCCACCGCCACCAGAGGTAAGCAAGCAAGGATCAATAACACCCCGCTCCAGGCCAACGGCCATCCAACGGAGTATGTAGCTATCAGCAGGGAGTAGAGCCGGGAATCAGAACTGTTCACATGCTGGGCGGCCAGGTTCTCCGATGCTCGGCACGGCCAGTACGACAGCATGGCGGTGCCTGGTTTGTACTCCTGAAAGATAAATGTCACCGCTTGGGATGATATTGATTGCTGTAATACTTTAAAGTACAAAAGTTTTCACAGTGATTTCTCAGCGTTTGTTATAAGTTTGGGGTTTTTAAGAACTGTTTATGTCCTTTGCTTTTCAGGGTTCTTTGCGCACACAAATTTCTAAAGTCAGTGTAGATATCTTGGCTCGTTTAGGCTTGAGATTTAGGCTTCGTAATAATTTTCAAACCTCTCGAGAAACTTGATTAGTCTTACCGTTGGACTTTCGAAAGTATCCCGACAGATTTGGCATCTGGTTTCTCGGTAAGAGTAAAGGAATGGGCAAAGCTCTCCAAATTCGTTCCGCTACTCCAATGTCTGACAATGAGGAACTTGGCGCATATTGGCCACGCCTTCATGAAACAGAAATACAGAGAAAAAACGCTGCCACCCGGCGAATCTTCGAAATAGTATGTCCATGCAAATGCCGAATGCGGGGTTTCTTTTGGAACGATGACGGTACTTCAAGGGAACTACGCTTCTTACGTTCGGCAATCAAGATTTTCCAACCCAAAAGTTGACTACAACAATAGTATACGATATACCATTTGTGATTACTGGAATTAATTATCTACATTGATTGACTCGAAAACCAATAAACCATATCTGCAATCAGCAGTACTGGCCCTTTGCTGGGTAGCGCTTACTGGATGTCGTTAGCAATGTACGAGAAACAAGTCTTAGACGACCACAATCCCAAAATCCTGCCTGTCGAATGAATGCACAGACCGCAGAAGAAGCGGAGGCGATACGGGAACTCGCTTTCGTGACCGTGAATACTCATGATCACCGGCAAAAGGAAATCGGCGACGATGAGAGGCGCCACCGCAACGACTAAGCTTGCTATCACGGATATTAGCCACATAGTCCCCAGTAATACCGCGTTCAGCGCCGTTCGTAGCGGATGATACGAGGCGTTGAGGAAATCCAGTACATTCTCCGCATTATCACGGTAACCGAAGAATTTCGTGATCGTGCGGCAGTATCGCAGATGTTGCTGGCCGATGGAGTAGCGCCAGTGTCGGTTGACCACGAGCGAACTGGCCAGCGAAACAAACAAGATGGTGGCCAGCCCAACGGTGTAGGCAGCGGAACGGCGATTCAGTGGGGTTGCTGGTGCCGGTTGCATGGAGTTCGTGCTTATCGGGTGGAACGGCTCCTGAGAAATGTTGAACAGTGGCGTTCCGGATGAATTGATCCGATCCGGGGAAGATTCGTTTAGCGCCTGAGAAAAATGTACCAGGCATTGTATAACAAGGTAAATGCACCACATGACTGATAGACCCTATGTCCAGCTGTGACGCGAAACTCTGGGAGGGAAACTGAAGAACTGCAGGAAAGTTACGTCGATTTTTTTGCATAAACCGTATTGCTAGCAAATTGTCGGTTGTGCCACTTAAAGTGAGTAAAATATAAAAAAATTTGAGCTACTGTGTATCATGCGACATTGAAGCTGTATTACAAGCCCATCCAACAATTCTTTGACCGCTGTAAGCGCAGCGCATATAAATCGCGCATAGTAATGCAAATACGCATCGTAGTGTAGTGGCAGATATATTTATAAATATTCAACCAATATATTAGACCACAATTAATAGACCATTATTAGACCAACGTGGAATCAATCATCTTTAGCCCGGGCATGTTGCAATCAGTAATTTGAAAGTAATATGGATATTAAGTACCACCGCGATATTGTATTGCAAAGCAAAGATAATACTGTTACAAAAGCATAAAATTAATATAAATTATGATGGCAATAAATAATGCTAAACATATTACATTGTATATCACAGATACAGTAACTGCAACACATGCAGATTTGGTGCTTATTTACGCAGAATACGCAGACCCATGTGGCGTGACGTGTCGAAGCACATTAAATGGCTCAAGCCCACGTTTCTTTAAATTCCCGCTTACAGCGGTCAAAGAATTGTTGGATGGGCTTGTACATACATTCACGGTACAGTGCATTGCTTGTTAGTCTGCTTTGTACTGAAGAACCAAGAAAAGTAAAGTTTTCTAAATGGCTATGTAGTTAGGCCGGTCAACCTTTAATATATTGTCCCTTTTCCGTCCCCGTGAGGAAATGGGACAGTATGGGTTGGGCACGCTCAGCCAAGTGTGACGGACGACCTATCACAACGTTGGCATAAAAATTTTTAAAAGCGAACATACATAGTCAATTATTGTGTCGGACAATCCAGTTTTTATCAGAAAGTTCCAAAAGGACCACATAACTACAGTTGGTGCTCTTTATACTTTGTGTAGCGGGGTACTTGTTTTAAAAAAATAATAACGAATATGCTTTTTAATTTGCAAGCCAAGAAATTCCTAAGAAATCAGAAACTCGGCATACTATTAATTACAGAATAAAAAATTATTGGTGTTTCTCTTAGTAAAATCATGAAAGAGCCCAAGGTAGATCGAGTCAAATATACGCACAAAAATTACTCACAATGACAGATTGCTGAGATGTAATATTAAGTGGCTTGAGCATAGTCACATTCCCGTGAGGATCTGCTTTTCTGGGAAGGCCCGGAAACCCAAAATCAGGCCGGAGTGGAATGCAAAGAAGATGACAACGCACGCTTCGATCAGGGTTTCCTGGTAGGCCCAGTCGAGATTTCGACTGAGGAGGCACTGAATGGTCCTGTAGAACCTCGCCATGGTGGCAACAGTTGTAGAAACCTAAAAACCAGAAGTTTTATTGCAGTACAAACAGATAAATCCACCGATTAGAACCGAGAACTGCAGGGTCTAATCTAGAGTAGCGACGGGTTTCTCCAGTTAGCTCGTTATATAGCATATAGTGGCGTTGTTCTATCAAGACACTGCCACTGCCATCGATCCAAGCAGTAGTAAATTTTTGTAAGCACTTCTATCGCTGTAGTTTGGCATTTGCCGGTTGCATTTCACACATGTACGACAGAAGACACAGGAATGAACAGATATACAAGCCCGTTTTCAAACCTGTAGACCGCTGTAAGCGCGACGCAGTGAATAATAAGCGCACAGTTAAAGGCTAGATTTTATCTACTCTACACTGTCGTAGAGGCACTCAGTCTATCTCATACTTGTCTCTCTCACACACCCCTCACACCGCAGTGGCGTTAATGACCAATACGCCGTGACGTGCCGAAGCACCTTGAATGGCTCAAGCCCACGTTTTTCAAATATCCCGCTTACAGCGGTCTACAGGTTTGAAAACGGGCTTGTAGCATAATCGTATTGCTACCGACTCGGCCTACCGGTACTTTGCTAGCCGGGTAAACCGCTATCGATTTCGCATGTTTTGTGATTGCTGTTAGGAGGAGAACGGTACCGAATTCATGACAACGATTTTCAGGGTAAATCGCGGTGCACGAGTAAATGGCATCCATCGACAAACCACCGGTAATGCCTCTACAGTTTGCTTCATGTAGCTTCACGGAGTTTCGCAGGGCTTTCTTTGATTCTGTGTTGTTGTGGGGCGAAAATTGCGCGCTAACTAAGAAGATCACCGGCTGTACTTCTGATTCATATAACTTGTCCACCTCAGGCCGACTACCAGAGTTAGATTTGTAAAATGTTTGCAGTTGTGCACAATAATTTTTTGTTGATTTTTAACGATCAACGGATGCAGACTGAAACCTAAAGTGCATGACGTAATGTAACGTGTAGTAGTAAATTAACAATAAGCGAATATAAAACTGCAATATCCCGTCGTCCATTCTCCGGAGGCTGCAAGTGCAAATAATACCAGTCGTAAATGTCCGTCCGTACACTGACGCCGTCAGCCTTTTTTTAAGCCACAGTCTTTTTATGTTTGGCATCTTACAATTGTTAAGCGTTGTTTTTGTGTCAAATTAAGCCGCAAAGGCATCGGTGGTGTGCCAGCGCGAAGCAAAGTTAAAAACTGTTCTTTTTTACTTTTGCAAAAGTACTCGTACTATACATACGATCCGCGTTATATTTGGAAATAGAAAAAAATAAATAAAATGTAAGGATCCAATAGTATTATAGCGTATAACTGGAGAATTGTCAGAGACCGCTCACTCGAGGCGGTAGACACCTCTTGTGGCTTTGCTCTGTCGCCCGCCCGCACATGGCTACTCCATTCGTGCCGCGCTATTACGCTGCTTACTCAGCGTACACTTTGTCTACGCTGACCAATCAGCGCATTTCTCTGCACTCTTGGGGGTGGAGCCCTGCGCCTACGGGCGATTCCATGCTTTGCAGCATCAGCAGTTGCATACCCGCAGCACGCGGAATCATTAATCACGATTCCTCACCAGCGCACTGCAGGCACTTTTTCCAGCTTTTCCCGCATTGGGTTTTCTGTTGGTTTTTGTGTTGTTGCTTTATTGTTATCACAATAAAGGCTGTATTTGCCCCATTTCTTCCTGCTTCTGTGTCTGATCTGACATGGTAGCAGCATCGTTCGGTTTTCTTTCCGACGAGGCCTCTGATCCCCAGTGAAGGCATCGGTCGAACTACGCTGATCGCCTATAAGTAGGCCAGCAAACCCGCGACCATCATCTCCTGCATCATACAGACTTCACTGGAAGTCTGCAGCGCGACGGATTACATACGGGTCGGCGCCTAAAAGTAGGTCCCCCGCAGCTTTGGCTCCCGGCGCAAAAACTGCGTTCGGTACGTCCCAGTTGTCCAATTAAGCGCCCTACCGGGTTGCGTTGATACGGGTCAGCGCCTAAAAGTAGGCCTCCCGCAGCTTTGGCTCCCGGCGCAAAAACTGCGCTCGGTACGGTCCTGTTACACCATTACGCCCTATCGGGTGCGCTGCGGCCCTTACGGTTGAAAAAGGGTGAAGGGGAACGACGGAGCAGCATTGTCTGGAGCGAATAACCGCCGGTAAGACCTGCTGTGACGCGTAGGTTTTCGTAGAACTTTTTGAAAATTCGAGGTTTCTGCGTAGAACCTAACTAAAACCCCTCATAACTTTTTAACCGCTCATCCGATTTGCTTAAAATTGGCATTTTTGGATTCCTCGTAAAATTCTGTCCTAGAAAAATAGAACAGAACTCTCGAGAAAATTTTCTGTGAATTTTAACGAATTATCGGCGAAAAACAACCGCCATTTTGTCCAGCCGGAATTTTCGCGAAAAAGTCGCGTGACGTCAGAGTGGTAACTTTCCATAAATTTCTGACCAATCAGAACGCGTGGAAACTTCCCCGTGTTATAGCAGTCGTAGTGACTCATACTTTTTTGCATTTTTTGCTCACGGCACGCTACTCGTGACGTAGAGCTTTTTGCAAGACCATTTCGTACGTGACGTCACACTGGTCAGTAACGTAACATAGGGCCATAGGAAGCTAACGCTAAACCTGAGCTCTAGCGTACCTGACCAGCACCAACCAGCGACAGCGATCCAACCCGTTCCGGTCCGGACCAAGACCAAAGAAATCTCCTAAGTCCCAAATACCATGGGCCAAACTGAAAGCGCCTTGGCCAAGGTGATGCCATACACCAGCCATGAGCAACTCCAACGGAGATTGCTCAGTCCAATGGACGGGCGCCAACCCAACGAATACAAAAAGCAACTGGGGAAGAACTACGCTACACGCGACCCACCGGGAACATACGGTTTCCGCAGGGCCAAACAGAGCGGTTCTGAACCAGACGAGCCAAACTCGGCCGGCTCAACGAGTTCGGTCGAGGCCAAAGCCAGGCGGGACAGACAAATCCTGCCGGCTGACCTGGAAACCAGCGACGAAAGTCTGGATGCCACCCGGGACGACACATTCCAGGAGGCATCCGACGAACTGTCCGAGGCCAACCAGCCTCTGGACAGCCAACCTGGCGCCGATAGGACGGCCCAGGCCAACAGTGTCCCTCGGGACTTGGCGCACCAACCGGCCATACCTGGTCCGGGCCAAGCCCAACCTGCGGCGCCAACGGCAGCCACAGGTGAGGACAAGACACGCATCGATGGACCAGGGCCAAACAACTTGGCCCGGTCCAACCTTGATGTCCAGGATCTGACAGCACGTCCAACCCTACCGGGCTCGGACCAGATCCAACCTGAGGCACCAACGGTGGCCAAAGGTGGACGCAAGGTAAAGGGCCAAGCCAAAAAGGCTGGTCCAAAGGCACATGACCAGGGCCAACAGCCCGTGAGTCAGTCGCCCATCATGTTTGAAGTTGATGGCTCAACCCCTGCAACGCCATCGCCAACCAATGACGTCATCGGCGCGTCTGGCCCGTCCAAACCGGACGAAGAGCCAATTGTGGACCTGGCACAACTTAGCAGTGCCACAGCCAGGATGGACCTAAACCGGCCTTCCTGGGACACAACCCGCGCCAGCGTCACCCCGCCAAAGCTGAACCAGGCAACCCGGCCCGAAGAAATCGACGAAGTCGACCAACTCAGGACCACAGTACGGGACCTGACTAAACAGCTGGCGGACATGGCAGAAGCGGCCCTGCTATCCGAACGTTGGATGCAGGATGAGATCTGCCGACATAAAAACCTCGCGGTCCAATCGGACGCAGAGGCTAAACGTGTCTCGGCCATACTGGCCCAGACCCAACTTGAGCTAACTCAGCTCAAGTTGTCACCATGTCCTAACGCTGAGCGAGACCAGCTCAACAGGACAATCCACAGCCTAGAAACGGCTGTGGCGGGCCTAGAAGCCCTGCTCACCTCTACGAGGACTGAGCTGGCCAAAGCCAGGGATGACTTGGCTGCGGCCCGGACCACCATTGACGACACCGACTCTGAGGCGGACCGCCTACAGAGAGAAAACGAGCGTCTCACCGAAGACATGGCCAACCTGCAGGACGAAATCAACCGCCTGCGGAACGGCTACAACCTCCTTTATGAGAGTCACCAGAACCTCATGAAGACTATCCAACAAGGAGGACTGATGAGCCAAACGGTTCAGCAGAAGGAGGCACAGAACGTGCAACTCCAGCAACAGATCGTTGCCCTCCAGAGCCAGCTCAACACCGAAGCAACTATTCGGGTCCAACTTGAGCAAAATAGCGCCATTGGACATCAGAACTTCGTCCAATTGGAGCAGGCCTTCAACCAAGCCAAACAGGTGATCCAGGGCCAACATGACCGGATCATCACTTTGGAGGCCAATAACGCCGGCCTGGTCAAAGACTACCAGGCGGCCACCCAACGCATCACGGAACTGAACGAGGACTTGGAAAGGCTAAGCACGGAGAACGCCTGCTTAGATGCGGAGAAATCACACCTCGCAGACATAAACTCCGAGTTGTCCGCAGAACCACCGTCCTACCATACCTTTCCGGACTCGGATACACAACGTCGACAAGAAAAAGTCGACGAGGCTTTGCGGCAGGGCCAACGCTTCTATCGAGAGCCAGTGTATCATCAGCAGCATTACCATGCGAATATGGCTGTGGAAGGACCATCGGTTGGACATCCCCAACGGGGCCAACCATACCCACGCCTCCCAGCCCGGTGGACCGTGGAACATCAACGGCGACAGTAACACTGCCGCCACCACCGATCCCGGTCACCACAACAGCCACTATCGGTCCAACGACGGTAGTGACACCCGCAACGCAGACGCATCCGTCTACTCAAGCGGGCCAAGCTTTGACCCAAGCCAGGCAATACCCAGCCACAGCTACTTTGGGTCAAGGCCACAGTACCCGTCCTTGTATCCGTCTATATTCCCGAACATGGACTTCACTTTTAGTCCACATCCGGTCACAAGCCAGGCTCACACCAGCGGCATGGATCCAAACCGGACCAGCCTGCCGAGCCCAATGTTCGGGCCACCAGCCACAAGGACAGATGGGAGGCCAAAGTGGTACACCAACGGTGCAACCACCACTAGTAGGCCAACTAAGCCTATTTGGCCCTCCTATCTCGGCGGCAGCCCAAACGGGCCAAGCTCAGCCGCAGATGGGCCAAACCACGCCCACGGGCCAAAATGTGCCCAACCCACCAGGCATACCGCCAACAGCGGCCATGCCACCAGGACCAGCAGCCCAACCAGGCCAGGGCCAAAATGCGCCCATGTTGGTCCAGCTCCCGAATGGAGCATACGCATGGATGGCGTCCAACGGGGCCATCCAGCTTATACCGGGACAGCCAATGTTGGCTCAACCCCAGCAGGTGCCGCAGATACCACTGCAGCCAACACCTGCCCCATCACCACCGGCCAGTCCAGCTCTCTCAACCAGAGAGCAAATAGCGAAATGGCCCAAGAGATGGGAAAAGCCAACGCGAGCTCAAGTCCGCACCGAGCTACAAAATTCGATGGCAACAAAACAATGGTGAAAGGATGGCTCGCACAGGTCCGACGGATCTGTAAGCAGTCGTCTGATCTGAACAAACCAGATCCGGACTTTATGAGCCGCATTTACATGGCCCTATCGGACCCTGTAAAAGAATGGTACACTGGCCAAGCCAATCGCGAAGACGAGGACGGCTGGCCAGTAGAAGAGTGGCTTCAAAAATTTGCCACTCGATATGGCGATGATAATCAGCAGGCCACTGCCATGGGAGAAATTACCCACCGGTATTATCAGCACCTGACTGAAACCCCTGAGCAGTATTATGATGCTGACTCTCCAGACGCGCTGGCCGGACGACACAATGACCCTCCACTTCCTGAGGAGAACGTCAAAGAGCCAGAACTACGCCGCGCGTTGGATATCCGGATACCGAAGTCACCGGCAGAATTCCGGGACTATGTCCGGCAGTACACAATGGGAAAGCCGGAGTACGAAGGGAAGGCGGGCCGCGGATACCCAACCATTCGAACGGCCATACAAACGCCACAAGCCCAAGTTGTACCGCAACAACCGGCACTTTATCCCCCGCAGGCTACACAAGCCCAAATAGAGGCAACATACGCCGCCATCGCGGCCTTGAACTTAGCCTCCCCACAACGTGGGTCTACACCGCCCAACGGCGGTAGTGGCGGCTATGGCCAGGCCCGGAACCAGGGCAACTATAGCTATGGCCAGAGCAATAGCGGCGGAGGACCAAAGGGCAAGTTCTCCAAGGGCCAAAACGCCAGCTTTAGTGGAAACCAAAGCAGCAACAGCCCTGGAGGACAAAACCGAAGCCCAGGAGGCCAGAGCGGCCAACGCCAGACTCTGAGCCCCGAAGAGGCCCGCAGACAAGAGGACATGTATATCGACAGAGTCGAGCGCATGTTCGAACGATGGGCCAAAGACGGTATTATTACCTGCAACCACTGCCTATGGGGAAACCACCCAACCGAGGGCTGTGGCTACGCGAACAGGCCATATGGCGAAAATCCAAACCGGAAATGGTATTTGGATTGGCGAAATCGCTATCAGAAAGGCTACCCTACCGGGTCAGCCAATCCTAACCGCCTCGGCTTAGTGCCACCCAAACAACCCAGACCACCACGTGGTAGTGGGGGGACCGGCAGCCGAAGGCAATCCACCGGCTCAGGAAGTGGGTCAGGTGCGGCAACCGGCAGAACGGTCCAAAACAGGGATACCAGACGCCAGCCAACGAAAGGGCAGCGCTACCACCCATACCGGACCAGCTGGTGAAGCCAATGGCAATGGCGGCGGCAGCCCTAGCCAGGCCAGCCCAACCGCGGGAAACGCCTAAGGTCGGGAGTATCGGCAACTCACCCGACCTAAGACCGGAACCGAAACCGCCGGACATAACCATTACTAATCCGTACTTAACTAATCCCTACATGGATCCCAAATTAACCCCCTATGGCTCAACAGCCCACCAGTGGATCCAGGCTCAGCGGCAAACCAGCGTTTGAGCCACCTGGCTCTAAAATTGATGCCAGGCCGACAGTCGCACTGCAGGCGACCAAGTCGATTTTCGGAGCCTCAACTAACCCTAAGGCCAACCGATCCCCAAAACTCGGAGCCTCAACCCCTAAGGCCAACCGAACACGTGGCAAAGCGAGACGTCGCACCACGAATATGACGTACCCTAAATCGGCGTCAGACACATCCTCCGACAGCGCAACGGAAGGATGGTCCGTACAAGATACGGACAGCGAGGTCGGATCCCTAAAAGACTGGACAACCGAACCTCTCGAGGCGTCTACTCCCCGGATCTGTGAGCTCCAGAACCGCGGACAACCCCTCGGCACCACACCAACGGTGCGAACCATAAAAAGTTCACGGACCTTCCTTAACACCAAAAGTATGTTTTCCACCCTACGGGTCGCGGAAACACCACCACAGGAAGAGTCTGTCCAACAGCAGCCACCTTCACCTCAATACGCTCCTGACGATCCAGGGCCAGTGTCGCTAATCCCCATAGTACCGGTGATGCGGGAAGTGACAGTTGGCCTTGATGAAAACCGCAAACCAAAGACTGTCAGAGCATGGACGCACAAAGTCCAAATTGGACCAGTCCACACGCTCGCTATGCTGGACACTGGAGCGGAGACATCCCTCATCAGCCAGCAATTCTGCACCGCCAATGGCATCAAAACAGAGCCATTAGGACGGAACACCAAAATCCTTGGTGTTGGCGGACAAACCGCCTTTGTGGTCTCCCACTGCTGCACCGTACCGGTGACACTGCAGGGATACAAGAGCCACCACACGTTCTTCGTACAACCGACGTTAACGGACGTGCACGTACTACTTGGATGTGACTATCTCCACTCCAAGTTTACCTTCATCCTTAAGCCAAACGAAGAAATCGTTTGGGACGCAGTAAAGTCTATCCTGATACCAGAGGCAC